>NW_026089622.1:5334824-5414626 GCF_024586455.1 Bactrocera neohumeralis | reverse complement strand
TTGTATCTGCTCACGGTGGTATACTGTAAACACGAAAACAAGAAACTTTCGAAAGGGGTGTAGTATTCTTTTCATCGGATTAACTACAATATACTTTGGGTCATCACTTTTATTGGGTAAGTCAGGAAAAGCATCTTGCAGTTTTTGATACGATTTTTTACGTTTTGGGTTGGACCTGGGCCAGCGCAGCAAACCTGTTGTTCCCGAACTGGAAAGCCCACTGGGGCATAGTGGAAAAATTATAATACACATATATAAGTATTGGATTAAATTTTCACTTAAAATAAGTATTAATCGCGTTACTTAAGTAAGCAGACCGGGGTGAAAAAAAAACACCAAAAGAGAGCTATTTGAATAGCTGTAGCTAAATGACCCAAAACCCTTTGTAGGAAATAATGTGAGTCCGTTCCATATACACTATAATTTTATTTGAATTTTATATTATTATACAAAATATACATATATGTATATACATATATGTTGAGTTTACAGTTTCGACGGTATTCGGATACCGTTAACTGGTCTTAACATTTCGATATACATATGTATATCTACAAAAAAAAACATAATAATACGGATAATAGCAAAAGTACAGTACCTGCCGATTTGCTTAGCTTGTGTCGTTAGACAACCCGTTATATAATTAAAAAAAAACAAATTAGCGCAAGTCAGTATTACATACATGGGTAATATTTCTGCTATACCCTTGGGCTATAAAAATAAAGCAACAAGCAGGACTGCTCAAAAATTAAGCAAAAGCGGATGATACGATGCAACAAAAGAAACCAAATATATACATATATTAGAGGGTCCGGCCTGGCGTTGCTGTGGTATACATTTTATACTATTATTCATATAATAAACTATTCAATATAGTGAAAATTTTATTTACTAACTAGATGACCCCGCAGCCGTTGTCCTGGGTAAAACTATGTGTTTTGAAATAAAAGAAAGTTGAATTTATATTGTGTTGAAAATCATTTATTTGCGATTTTTCTACATTTTTTCAATGTAGCGCAGTTTGATAACCAACATTTTTTGGTTTCTGTTCTGGCGCGATAATGTACAGACAAGATGATTTTCCAACTCGTGAACACGCCGCGTATATCTGACCGTGTGAAAAACATAGCATTTCTAGATTAATGCCACACTCTTCTAGCGACTATCCGTGTGTCCTGTTGATTGTCAACGCAAATACAATTTTCCCTGGAAACTGAATACGTTTGAACTGAAATGGTTGTCCCCTTGTATTCGATAACTGCGTCACAATCAGTCAGGTTCCATTACACAGTTTTGGCCCATGAAGATTGTGAAACATAATAATGACAGATCCAACTTTGAAACGCAAATGATGCTGCGGCATACCAAGCCTCTCGAAAGAATTTAGAAATTCCACTGGATAATTCACGGCTTCGTTTTCATTGTCAATACGATCGATCGATTTGTATGAGCGCAAATCTCCCGGAATTTAACTTTGAATCTTCCAGTTTAAGTCATTAACATCGGTATTTTAAGCAACTAAAATTGCTCGTGCACTGAAGTAATCGCAGTTACGATAATTTGGCCAATGTTCGGATAAACATTCGTGATGAGTTCATCTTTCGTTGAAGTGAATTGACAAAAGCTAGGTGAAATTGATATCAAACCACTGGAAGTATCAACCGAAATTTTCCAATTTCCAATTCTTAGCGAATACAATGTAAAATGTCATTGGCAATATCATTTCTTTTCGTATCCTAAAATTGACGCTATTTGAAGGCTGATACGTCGAAATGATCTTCGCGAAAAGAATGCGACCTTCAGTGGCATGCGAAGTAGCTATCGCATTATCCATCGTTTGTTTTCAGTGATTATCATGCTCTAGCAATTGCAATTGCTGGCATGCTTCTCTTGCACACACTTTACCATTCACAATATGCAATAACTTAAATGAATTTGAACCGCGAGACGCACAACAGCCGGAAAACTTTCATGAATTGCAAAAGTAAATATTCTAAAAACCGCTCTATTGCAGCGCTTTGATACTTGCTGATCCCATCTCGTTCAAGGCCAATAATCGCCATGTTGTTTTCTTTGGTGACGTATTTACAAACGTATTTGATAGATTTCAGTAAACTGCAATACTCAATATTGACATGAGATTTGAATGTGAATTAGACAACAGTGGCGAATATGGTACTATCCATGTGTTGTCAACTTCGATATTCACGCCTCTTAATTGAATGCTAAATGTTCTGCCATTGTCGTCTTGTGAGCGACGCGGACAGAGTGAATATCCATCATTTCCAGTTCACGTGGATAATGTTTCGTGCATTTATTGTCAGACATACAAACCGAAGTGGGATTGTACCATAGGTTGCTTCAAGATAAAGTCCATCAAACATCGTAACTGTTGTTTGAAAGTCATGCTGTGACATCGTGACGATCGCTTTGCTGTTTGACCGCGATTCATAATTCCACACGTACTATGTTATCGCAACCTGGGAGTACTCGTTCATGTGTCTTGGGTTGCCATACGTTGATGGCAAAGAGAACGCCGACCGATATTAGCGCGACCTCTTCGTGGCTTCGTAAAAAATTTCAACCTGAAATTGATCCCTCTGTGTGAAACACACATAAAGTTTTCACTGAATAATTTTTAATAATTTTTTTTCGAATAGCCGAAATAATAAAGGAAGCGACCTAAATTGAATGATTCAAATAAATTGAAACACAAATTAAAAGAACAAAACAAACAAAAATTGAAAAAAAAACTTGTATAAATCAAAGTTACTTTTTCGAATAGTCCAATTTTTTTTCATGGAAAGTATAAGGTATTTTCATTTCTAAACCTTCCTCGATCCACAACGAACAACCTCTGAAAATTTCATCAAGATTAGTGTAGTCGTTCTCTTAGCGTTACCAACAAACACACATTTATTCGTTTGTATGGGAAAAACATAACGGCTGTTTTTAGCGGTTTTCTGGTAATTACACTGTGGAACATTTTTGGGATTATTGTCTGGGGGTGAGAAATTCCAAGTCAGGGTGATGGTACTAGGTCAGTATAGTAAAACCCTCAAAAAGTTTGGCGTTCGTATGTGTCAGTTTTTTTTATGACCTTTTAAATTTTTTCCTTATCTTGATGTTTTTTCGCTTAGTTGTAACATTTTGGCAAAAACGTAGTTTAACATAACTCGCGAACCACTTGTCCGATTTTGATGAAACAAATTTAGAAAAATTAAGAATTACAGTTTCTCTAATCAGTTTCTATACCGTTTTCCTATATGTGCAACACTTGCGAAGTTAAAAATGAATGTATGAAGGGAAAAAAAGTATGTTTTTCCTAAAATTTAAATATATATATTTTTTTTAATTCATAAAAAAAATCCAGCAAGACTGGTTCTGTAATGTTCACATAAAACATGCATTGTCCTTATACTTTTCTCTTTCTCACACTGGTTCTGTGATTTTTGTCATTCAACAAGTGCCGACCACAGGGCGAACGCAGGGGGGGTTTTGGGGTGTTAAAACCCCCCCCCCCCAAAGTAATTGAATTTTTAAATAATAGAATTTAATTCTACATAGTCATTTGAAAAATTGTAATTTGTTGTTCTCAAAGCAATCTTTCTGCCGACGATGTATGAATATGTAAAATAAATGAATACATTAGTCACTAACAGCGTTGCCGTTTTGATACAATTGTATCTTTTTTGATACTTTTTTTTCTAAATTTTGTGATTTGATACTTTTTTGTTCACAAACGGCCTATTTTGATACTTTTCTGCTGATAGAATTTAATTTTTTGAAACTATGAAAATGTTAAACTAAAAACAAACCTATTGTATCTGGATAGTATTAAAAAGTTGTGGGAATGTAGGCCAATTAAAAAACCCAGCAAAATATAAACTGGTCAGAGACATTTTTTTTAATTTTCTTCAAAGTAATGAGCTTGCCTTATAACTCTGTGGCTGCTGAACTGGATTTTTTTCGATTTAAGGGGAGTTGTGAGTAGAAAATGGACTTCTTTTCAAAATTAGTTCGGAACTGAAAAGTCACCAATAAGGTTTCTATTATTTTTTAGAGTTTATTGTTAATCATAATAAAGGAAAAATAAAAACTCATTTATTATGACTTTCAGTTTTCGTTCCATGAGCAAACTGTTGTGAAATAAATTTAAATTTAAAAAAATTATGCTATTTGCAAAAAAATACTTGAGTGTCTTAACTAAAATGTCTATATTTTTAATAAAAACAACCAGAAAAAACTGGTCTGAATTACATACAAAACTTTACTTATTATTTGTTTTTCATTTGCTAAATTTAGAATGTGGAAAAGTTTAAAAATATTTTCTTCAGATTATATTTTCTAACTAAAATTTTGAATATATTTTCAGGAACTGGTTAAATCAAACAAAGAGATCCAAAACTTTTTTATTGCATCGTTTTTTAAAGATTGGAGCATCAATCCCTATATCTGTCGCTTCAAGTGAACGCTCGTGTTATTCACTTCGCAGGCTTAAAACACATTTAAGAAATAAAACTGGAGAAGCACGCCTGAACGGAATGGCTCTCTTGAATATCCATAGAGATATAGACGTGACGGAGGAAGAGATTTTAAATGTTATGGCCCAAGATAAAAGAAGATTAGACTTCAATTTGTGAATAAAATAATGAAACATTGTCTTTTTACCTAAACCCCCCCCCACCCCCCCCAAATTTTTTTCCTGCGTTCGCCACTGGCCGACGAACGCGAACAGTAAAAGTAATTCTCAAATTTTTTAAAAGTGAACAAAATATGGAACTGTGCAAGCCAGATATAAATAGCTTTTGCTACTGCTGTGGTCAATATGTCTCAACACATAAAAAAAAGGGGAAATTTCAGTACTGATTTTGTTCAAACATACGAGATGTACTTCAACCAAAATGTTATAGTAGTGAACGAAAATTGGGTACCAAATATAGTGCGTAAAAGCTGCTACAACCGTCTAATGGATTGGAAAAATAGAAGACGTGAAAGTATGCCATTCGGTATCCCAATGACTTGGACTAATCCTGACGAAGGTCACAATCCACTGAATTGCTATGTATGTGCGAATAAAGGAGCCGCAAAAAGGTTAAGAAAATCGTATAATTACGTTGGTGTTGCAAGTGCCGCAACACCATTGCCTCATTCGGACCACATTCCTATGCCAAAAGCTTCTAGCTCAGATATTTTCTCTTTTACCACTGCTCCGACATATCAAGCACGTGATGATCCCCCATATGAGCCATCAGTATCCAATGAGCCAATTTTAATAAATCAAAATAAGCTTGATTCAATTGTTGCCAAGTTGGAATTAACACAGCATAAATCGGAAGAGCTGGCTTCCATTTTGAAATCAAACAATTTGTTGGCACCCGGTGTGAAAGTCACAGCTTATCGAAGTCGTCAGGCAACACTCCAAAGTTTATTCCTTGTGAATGATGAAAAAACTTCTGCATATTGCCCGGATGTAGGAAAATTGATGAACGCAATGGAAATAAAATATGAAGCAGATGACTGGAGATTATTTATTGACAGTTCAAAACTCAGCTTGAAAGCGGTTTTACTGCATAAGACCAATAAAAAACCTTCAGTTCCAATCGCCTATAGTACAGAAACGAAAGAAACAAATGATGCACTGGAAAATATTTTAAAAATGGTTAACTACGCCAAACATATGTGGCGCATATGCTGCGATTTAAAAGTTGTAGCAATGCTTTGCGGTCGTCAAAGCGGCTATATAAAATATATGTGCTTTTTGTGCGATTGGGACACACGATTTTCCGGTGACCAATATGCATGCCACGGATGGAAACTCAGAGAGCACAGCAGGTTACAAGCGCCCAATATTATTCGTGAGCCTCTCGTGCCGAAGGAGAAGATATTGCTGCCTCCACCGCATGTTAAACTTGGAATTGTTAAGAATTTTATCAAAATCTGTCGCCAAAAGAGATGAAGTTTTCTTGTTTTTGAAACTAATTTACCCGAGACTTAGCGAAAGTAAAATTAGAGAAGGTAACTTATAATATCACTGTCTAAATGACTCTCGGCCTACCCCGTCATGAAACATAGCCACACCACATTTCAACACACAAAATCATCATAACAGCCCGCCACACACACCTTCCACATCACTACACATCAGACCAATACAACGCATACGCTTTTTCGCGGCATCGTTTGTTTTTTTTTCCTCTCACGTCGATCATCGCTCGCCGATTCCGCCGCCAATTGGGTTGTTCGACTAATTTATAACGTTTGTGAAATATACATAAAATAGAGTTACGAAATTCGTATTAAAAAAAAAAACCGTGCTGTGCGTTATTTCCCTTGTAAATAAAAAGTGAATTCCGAAATTTGAAACCCAGAAAAGTCGTTCTGTGCATTATTTCTTTTCTTACACCAATTGAGTTTGGAAATAAAGGTGAGTTGCATAGGTAATGAAACATGGTCCTTCGAGCCTACAGAAAGGCACCTTAAAAAAGAAAAACGAAAAATAATAATAATAATAAAAACATTTTAATAAAAATAAAGTGTGGTGACTATTATACATATACTTAAAACTATACAAGTTAGAAAACAAAAAAAAAATATAAAACAGTGGAGTGAAAAATACTTAAAAACCATAAAAAAAAGTTGACATATACAGTGTTAGTGCAGTACAACACAGTTGGGATATATAATATAGCTAAGAAAGGAAGACTAAACGAAAACAAAAACAACAACAACAGCGGGCGCGAAACTAAATAAATCACACCACCGGACGCGGATAATAAAAACAAAGACAACATACCCAAAGCACGTACAAAAGGCACACAGGAGAATAGGAGGCATACTAACTGCAAGTACAAGAAGAATAAGGAAATACATTAGGGCAAGCCACAAATAGATACACTCCCCCAAAATTCCCTTGATGCGAGAAAGGTTTCATCAAAACGGATACTAAAATTTAATACGGTGCCTTAAAAGACCGATGTTAAAGTTGATAACATACATGCTTGTATTTAAATTACTAATGCCTATGTATGCTTTTCTTTGTGAACACAATCACACAAAACAAATTAAAATCGTACAAAAACATCCAAGTCTCTACTTGTAATATTTTCCGGCAACCCTTCTGCTTTTAAAGCAGCAAGCGAATTGCACTAATAAGCAAAAAGCATATTAAAAAGTACAGAACAAGAAATAAAAGAAAACATTAATGCGGAACATATGATTTATAAATTGAAACACCCATACATATACATATACATGCAAACCAACTTTTCTTAGCTTGGTAATTAACTAACATAAACTTACCGAAATTTATTAGAGGCAAATATAGGAACATACATACGAGTATATACATACCGTTCTGATAGTCGATTAGCGTTCTGATAGTCGAGTGAAGTGGTAGTGTTTTTTTACGCTCTTGAATTTCTTGGATTAATCCCAATTTTCACTGAGACAGCATATAGATTTTGTCTTGGCACTTACCGGAAGTCCGGAGGCCCTGAGAAATAGCTAAGTACAATTTGTTTTAAATAAAAATTCATTTGTACATACCTGTACTTTTTCGTGGCAAATTTTTTAGTTTTAAGTTTTTTTTCCATTTCCCCTACTAACAGCAAATCACAGCAAAACGTGCACATATTTTTGTATGCCGTTTTGTTTTGATTAATCAGCTGTTCTCCGTTTTCGCTTTCTCCCTTTTCGTTTTGCTTTTGGGTTAGGCGTTGCCAACCATTAAAAATATAAGTAAGGTTTTAGCGGTAGGGATTGAACATACTGATCGACAGGTGGAGCCAGACTATTTTCTCACTGAGGCATGGCCTCTGAGAGTAGTATGGGGCGTACCCCAGAGAATCCTTTCCGGAGGAATTCTAAAATTTTGAGAACGCCTCCTAACGGCAGGAATGAGGAATCCACTGCTGCTGGATCAACAATTAGCGATGAAACAACTGACCGAGCAAGCAGAAGTGAAGAGAATTCACTAAATAATGAAACTTCCGACCATTTTAACAAGCTGGGTTGTAAAATTAAAGAGTTGGAAAATATGATGGCTGGGCAAAGGCACGTAAATCAAGCTATGCGCGATTTACTGAGTAGCATAATGAGCCTATATAAAAAAGCCGAGAAACCGGAGAAAAAAAATATGGTTGAGAAAGCAACCCAGATATCTCATATTCTTAAAGAGATGAATACCCCAAAGCGGCTGCGTGAAGCATCGGGTGACGTACCCCCCACGAAAAAACTAAAAAAAGCTACTGAGAGGTTGCAACAAGTAAGCAGTGAGCCAACGAAAGTAATACAAGAAAATATTACGAGTCAACATAGCGCAGGTGAAAAATGGGTGGATGTTGTGAAAAAGAAGAAGCCAATTCAGAAGAAAATTAGAACGAAACCGGACGCCATCATAATAACCAAAAAGGAGGGTGCGTCTTATGCTGATATTCTCCGGAAGATAAAAAGCGACAGTGGTCTTGAAGAGCTTGGATCAAACGTGACCTACATACGAAAGACGATGAAAGGAGACCTACTCATCGAGTTGAAAAATCAGGCAGACAAGAGAGCAGAATCATTTCAAACCGTCTTAGAGGGAGCGGTGGGTGAAATGGCGCTGATACAGCCAAAAACCCATAACGTTACAATAGTGTGTAAGGACCTAGACGAAATTACAACACCAGAAGAAATCTGCGAGGCACTAAAAAAAGAGTGTGGGTTCCAAAACCTGGAGAAAACAAGCGTCAAAAATATGAGGAAAACCCGAAGTGGCACACAAATAGCTCTTATTTGTCTGCGCGCTCAAGACGCTAAAGTTGCACTAAAATTGGGCAAAGTGAAGATAGGGTGGTCTATCTGTCGTCTTAGAGAATACTCACCCATTACCCGATGTTTTAGGTGCTTCCAACTGGGTCATATAGCACACAAATGTGTCAGTCAGACTGATCGGTCAGACTGATCGGTCAGCCCTCTGTACACGCTGCGGAGCTGCAGGGCACGTAGCAAAAGTATGCAAAAATGCCCCGAGTTGTATGCTTTGCAAAGGAGAGCACTCCGTCTTAAGTACGACATGTCCGAAGTACGTACAAATGATGAAAACAATGAAAAAATGAGGTTGTTACAGCTAAACCTTAATCACTGCGCTGCAGCACAAGATCTGCTAAAACAAACAGTCCAAGAAGAGAATATAGATGTCGCCTTACTAAGCGAACCATATAGACTGCGTTCGGAGAGCACTTGGTGTAAAGATAGAAGTGGCAAAGCAGCAATATGAGCCTGCAAAGGACAAGCTTTCTCAACCCGCTCCAAAGAAGTCCATAACGGCTTTACATGGGCGAAGATGCAAGGTATATATTTTGTAAGCTGCTACGCTCGTCCTAGCGCAACAATTAGAGAATTTGAAGATTTTCTCCTGGAGCTGTCTCTAGAGACCAGAAACAAATCGCCAATAATAATAGCGGGTGATTTTAACGCATGCTTGGGGTAGCAGAATTACAAATCACCGTGGTCGCCTCATTCTAGAATTTTTGAGTCAAACAATGGCACAAAAAATACGTTTCAAAAGGGTAATAAAGGTTCTATAATAGACCTAATGTTTGCTAACGACACGCTTAGCAGACATATTAAGTGGAAGGTATCAGATATTTACACAAATAGCGACCATATGGCTATAATCGCTGAAGTTTCGTTCTCCCAAGAAAGGGAACTGTCTCGCAGAAATCCCTCTCGAAAACGTAGTTGGCGTGAAAAGGAATTTGATACCGACGTCTTTGAGAGTGTCTGGAGTGCGACAAAGGCACCAGGCGAAGACGCCACCCACTTAGTATCCGCTGTGCAGAAGGAACTAGTTGCAGCATGCGACGCAACTATGCGCAGGACGAGAGACAATAACAATCGAAAGCCGGTATACTGGTGGAGCGACGAAATTGCCAAGCTGAGGAAGCTCTGTCACTCAGCTAGACGTCGCGCTCAACGAAACCAGGGAGGGGAAAGCGAAATCCGCCTCAGAGAAGCATTTAAATGCCAAAGAAAGCTCTTGAAGTCAGCCATTATCCATAGTAAGAGATCCTGTTTCGAAAAGCTATGTGAGGAAGCGAACATAGACCTCTGGGGATCGGCATACAAAATTTGTATGTCGAAATTCAAAAATAAGTCGCAGCAACCTAAGAACGCATCATTTATGGAAAATGTTGTCGAAGCGTTATTCCCCACACATGCATTCATTTCCTACATTAAAAGAAACGAAGCTACGGAGCCACCTCTATTAGTCACAGAAGACGAACTATTGGCTTTTGCGAAAAAAATCAAAAACTCTAAAGTGCCTGGAATAGATGGTATACCAAATAGAGCCCTTAAAGAAGCCATAACTCTTAGACCCAATTTATTTATTAACATGTACAACGCGTGTATATTAGAAGAGGTGATCCCCGATCCGTGGAAGATTCAGCGCCTGGTTCTACTCCCAAAGCCAAAAAAGCCACCAGAAGAACCTTCATCATATCGACCTCTTTGCATGCTCGACACGATTGGGAAAGTGTACGAAAGCATTGTAAGAAACCGCTTGGAACTAGCTATCCAAAAAGCCGGCGGATTATCAGAGAGACAATACGGCTTCATAAAAAAGAGATCCACTATTGACGCACTACGAGAAGTCGTCGATATTGCGAAATGTGCAGTAAGTGGCAAAAGATGGAAAGGTGGCACAAAAAAGTACTGTGCGCTGATTACCCTGGATGTCAAAAATGCGTTCAACTCAGCAAAATGGGCAAACATAATTAAAGCCCTGGATGAAATACGTGTCCCTGAGTACCTCATAAATATAATAACGAGCTATTTTTAAAACAGAAAGCTGATTTTTGAGACGGACGGAGGCACCAAGAGCTACTCTATCTCAAGTGGAGTACCACAAGGCTCAGTGTTAGGCCCACTATTATGGAACCTTATATATGACGGGGTGCTAAGAAGACAGCAACCAACAGACGTGAAACTAGTAGCTTATGCGGACGACTTCATGGTGGTAGCAGTCGCCAAACAATTAGCCGACCTGAGAAATAAATGTAATGAGTGCTTAAATAGTTTACGCCAATGGTTCTCATCTATGAGTCTAAAACTGGCGGAGGAAAAAACAGAAGTTCTACTCATAAGCACTAGAAGATAGAGAAAGAATAGAGCTCACCATAGGGGAATGCAAGATTACCTCGCAGCCGCAATTGAAGTATCTGGGGGTAATACTAGATTCCAAATTAAAATTTAAAGAACACTTGGAGTATACTTCGCCAAGGCAAACAGAATTTATAATGCGCTATCGAGAATGATGACCAATAGAGGCTGTGTGCGTTCCAGCCGGCGATTCTTAATAGCGAAAGCAATGAGTTCCGTAATACTGTATGCGGCACCAGTATGGATGCAGGCAATGGATATAAAAGCGTATGCAAAACAAATAATTGCAGTGCATAGGCTTTCTGCAATTCGGGTAATTAGTGCTTTCCGGACTATATCGACCGACGCTGTTGAAGTATTAGCCAGCATGCCGCCCATTGACATCCAGGGAGACGAACTCGAGCGTTTATATCAATTATTAACGCCTAAAACAGTATCGGTAAGGACAGAGGAGAGAAACAAGAGTACTAAAATGTGCAGGAGCGGTGGAATTCCTCATCCAAAGGGCGCTGGACCCATCGAATTATACCGGACATCTACTCATGGATAGACAGACGACATGGGGACTTAGATTTCTATCTGACCCAAATACTTAGTGGACATGGATGCTTTAGAAGCTACCTTTTCAGATTCCACAATGACATTAGTCCGAACTGTCCGACGTGTACAGAGCATATAGAAGACTCTGAACATGTATTATTTCATTGCCCTCGATTTTCGAATACAAGGGAACAGCTAAAAACCGCACTCGGTGGTAGTTTTACGGTCGATAACTTTACGACGCTCATGTGTCAGTCGACTAATAAATGGAAAGCTGTCAGCGAAGCGTCAGCGTTCATAATGACCAAACTGAGATCTTTTCAGCAGACTAGGCGTCCGTCAGTCCGCGCAATAGAGGAGATTTAAATGTCTTGTCCCTCCCACGAAGTAATACCTAGCCGGTGGTTCCGTGGGAGAGTCCTGAGTTGGGAGTAGGTTAGGTTTAGCGGATTAAAGTTCCCCACTTCGGCTTTCGATGCTTCCCCCTACTATAAAAAAAAAAAAATACCGTCACACATGTGTGTTGAGTGTAGAAGTTAAATACCTGCAAATATCATTTCTCTTTTTCCAATTAAACCAACTTTCCTGCGTCATGTACTAGTACCGCGATTACAAGAATAAATTTTATTTAAATAAATTACATGCCTACATCGTATATACCACATATACATAGGGACAATTAAATTACGGGAAAGTAATACAATTTTGGAAAATAATAAAAATAAACGGAGTGTTACAAAATTTGATAACACGAATTAATTAACGAGACGGAGGTTTATTTATTAATTAATTTTATTAGGGCGGCACTATGTGCCTATTTTATTATCTTAAAATTATTTATGTTTTTTTAGCGGCACTATGTGCCTGTCGAGTCTTGTAACTTAAAAAGACTGACCACACTTAACTTTAAAGTTTATAATCTAACCTATGCTTGAGCCGACCTACGTGACCAAAGATGCTTGGTCAGCTAAAAGGGTTTGCGCGTGTAGCACTCACCTGCAGCTATTTGGTTTTGGGGGAGAAGACATGGTTGCGCGTGTTTCGCTCACTTAAGAATTTAGCGAATGCGCGTTTAGCGCAGTTGCACTTTTGATTGTAATAGGACTCCAAAGTATGCAAACGGTTTGTATGTTTCTAGCATATAATATGGGAATGGAATTTATGTAGTTCATAAAATATTGTGTTAACTCCTCCCTCCGAAATATCAAGCGTCCCCGCTTGATTAATTAAAAAAATGGGATGTCGTTAAGACTTCTATGCTGAGTCCTTTTAATTACTGGCATTTGAAATGATTCCGGTTTGCTAATAATTATTTCAGGCTTTACGCGCTGTTTGCATCTGAAAATTGCAATTATGGTAAGTACTAGGGCCAATAGCCCAAAATGAGTGAATAAACTGGATTTCACTAAAAGATTCAGAGAACTTATTTTTTTAATGTTTTTTATATTAAGCTCTTTCATAAGTTTTAAGGATAGAACTTCCTCGAACTCTGAATTTGAGTTTGAATGTTGGATTAAAGCAGGCAGTGGTCTCAAGCTATGTTGTTCTAAAGTTGTAAAATTCATGTTATTTATTCTTATAGTTTCATTAAAGATTCTTATCAAATATGATCCTCTTAATTTTCTAGTATTATTATTTGTAGTAATATTTCCTTCGAAATTATTTAAAAGTATTAATCCATTATTTATTTCTACAATATTTTTAACATGTTCCGTATTTGTTACAGTGCACTTATATGGTTTATTCCTTATTAAATTTTTTATACAATTTTCGTTTTCCAAATTAACAATTTGGGTTTGTTTGCAAATTTTTATTTCATTTATTATTTTACAATCTTTTTCTATACCATAATATTCTTCATTAAATTTCAGTATTTTTTCAAAATTTGTCTTTAAAATAGTTTCCTTTTTACTTAAAGGCTTAATTATAATAGATTTGCAAATTTCTTTACCGGGTTTCGGTATTTTTATCATATAAATTAGTAAGTTTTGTTTTACAGCAATTTGAACGTCTGCAAAATTCAGAGATTCTTCTAACGAACCAAATTGCAGATTCTCTTCGATAAAAATTTTATTTATTCTATGAGCTTCTTGATTGTTAATAATAACTGAGTTAATAATGTTCGCTTTAGTTAAATGAATTGCTCTTTTAATATTTTCTAACTCATCTTTGATTATGTCAATTTTAAATTTATATTTAAGTATTAGGGCGGTTTGAAATTCGTTACTACTTCCTAGAGACTTTATTATTGAGTTGCTAATTTCTGTTATATTGTTTATTCTTTCTAAAATGTTTTTGTTGATTATTAATTGTTGGTTGTTATTCTCGATTACTTCTTTAAATTTGCTGTTGATGGCTACTAAATCGTCATGGTCCGGGTTGCCAGCTATCCATTTCCAGGCTGATCCTATGTAGTCTAGTGATCTTTTATTTTTGTATTTAGGTAAAATGTTATTAATTGTTATGTTGATGTTACTGATTTCGTCTGTTATAAATGGGTAAAGAGGGTTGTTGGCTGGAATGTTTCGTATGAAGTTTCTGTTCAGTTCCCGTAATATTGTAGAGTATTCTGTTATGTTTGTCATGTGGATAATCCGGTAGGTTCCTGTTTGAATTTTGCCAATTCCTTCCTCCATCATAACTTTTGGTTGTAATAGGACTCCAAAGTATGCAAACGGTTTGTATGCTTCTAGCATATAATGTGGGAATGGAACTTATGTAGTAGTTCATAAAACATTGTGTTAACTTATACAACCTTTCGTTACATACGTACAAGAGCATACCAATAAATCCGAAGCTAAAAAAAAACTCGCAGTACATATAAAACAAAAAAATCTTGTTATCATAATATTATTATTATAATAATATTTAATAAATATAATAATAAAAACTATAAACGCGGATTTCATTAATTTTATCGAAAAAAAACTCTTATTTACTTAAAAGAGTTTTCGGTTGATAAAGTTCTCAGTATACACTGAAAGAAAATATATACAAATATTTTACAAATTTACATTTTCTAAATGAATATAGATTCAAAAGAATCTAAAACATCTCAATTCTTGAAAATTCCCAAAATGATTTCTGACGATAAAAGTCCATGTACACCTTCAGAAGCTACACGCTCTAAGCAAGGTGCTACAAAACAAAAGAAGGGGAAAGACATACATACATGTCATACTCCAAATTCATTTCTGAGAGTGACTGTCTTATAAAAACTGCACTCGATTTGCTTCTTCGCCGATTCAAGAAAATTCTGAATCGGCGCTAAATATAAAAAGCCAACCGTTTGAAAATTTTTGGACACGTCTTCAAGCTGCATATGACGCAATTGTAGATACTGACGAGTCAGATCTACCAGAAAACTTTAAATCTTCTGCTTACGCCAAATTTGAAAACTGCTTAGACCAGTAAGAAGACACGAAAATTATGAACGCAGATCAACTAAAACTTATTAAATCAATCGCACCTACTCCCCATTCAAGAGTAGAGCTGCCACAAATACAAGCCCAAGATGCAAGTTCTGGCATTCACCTCAAAGTGCCAGCATGCGATACAGAAATATTTCATGGAGGTTATGAACAATGGCCGTCCTTCTGGGACATGTTTACTGCCGTGGACATAAACCATCCAAAATTATCGCAAGCGCAAAAGTTGTATCATCTCCGATACAAAACAAAAGGTCAAGCGTAATAGTAAAACAGTTCGCATTAAGTGATGACAATTTCAATTTGGCTTGGGAAGCTCTGAAAGCAAGATATGAAAACAAAAGAATATTGGTCGACAAGCAAGTAACGATACTCATGAACTTGCCGAAAATTTAAAAAAAAACAAGTGAAGAATTCATAAAATTAGAATCCACTGTTTCAAATTGTTTGTCGGTTCTATCGATACAAAATGTTCCCACAGACAGTTGGGACCCTATTCTGGTAAACATATGTACCGCAGCATTACCAGAAAAATCATTACTTCTGTGGGAGCAATCGCTCTCATCAAGAAGAGACTGCCCAACGTGGCAGCAAATGAAAGATTTCTTAACTGCCCAATATGAAATTGCGGAAAGGGTAGAAAAAAAAGAATGAACTAAAAACGTTCAACCCGACCTAAAGAGAAGCTTCAATAGACCCCAAGTCAATAACAACAACAATGTAAATAGAAGCTTTTTCAAAACACAATCGTTCACATCTGAACAGAACAAATATACGTCATGCGAACTATGTACAGGAGGGCATAAACTCAAAACTTGCGAGAAGTTTAAAAAATTAAATATAAACGAAAGGAACAACTTTGTCAGGTCAAAAAGACTCTGTACAAACTGCTTGTCCCACGCGCACACTCTTACTAATTGCGAAAGCAAATTCAACTGCGTATATTGTCATAAAAGACATCATTCCATGTTACATTACAACATGCCTCCCAATACACCTCAAAGTAACGCATTCTCAAGAAAAGCCACGGGTTTAGTTGCAACAGCAACTCCCGAAACACAAAATCTCGAAATTTGCCAAGAGACACCATGCTGCTCAAAGGCATTAAAAACTCAAACGCTACACAGCGAGAATCAAAGTAAGGTATTACTCCCAACAGCAGTTGTCTCCATCAAACACAGAGGAGAACTGTTTAAACTTGGAGCCTTAACAGACCAAGGATCACAACGATCTTTTATAGCGTCTAAGGCACAAAATAAATTAAAATTGCCAACAAGGCAAGCAAAATTTGAAATTACGGGAATGGGCGGAAGAGAAGTACAGAACATTAACAAAATATGCCCCATTACCCTAATTTCCCCCCAAGCGGATAAGCGCATTCAAGCAAATGCTATTGTCTTACCGCAACTAACAAACATGCTACCAACCTATCGAATAAATAGCAAGCATTGGGATAAGATTCCACATCTGACCCTAGCAGATCCCAACTGCAACACCCCCGCTCAAATAGACCTTCTATTAGGCAGCGATCTTATATCGCAAATTATACTATATAGAAGGTGTTGAAAAAATTTCGAAAACACTACTGGCGCAAAATACCATTTTCGGATGGGTCCTAAGTGGACTAGTTGCGGAACCAGTCACAGCAATGACAACTGAAGTTGAGGAAATCTCAAACGAGTACCTCAATTCACAATTGAGAAAATTTTGGGAGTTAGAAGAACTCCCCCCCATTTCAATTACAACACCAGAAGATCAGTATTGTGAAGACTTTTACAAAGCCACAACTACTCGATCAGATAATGGTCGGTATGTCGTACGACTACCACTAAAACAACAATTTTCAGATACACTCGCTTTAGGTCACTCTCGCACCTCTGCAATACAGCAGTTTCTAAGTATGGAAAAAAACCTACTTAGAAAAGGTGAGCTGAAACAAGATTATGACGGTGTCTTATTCTACTTGCCATATCATGCAGTAGTAAAGCCTGAAAAAAGAACAACAAAAGTCAGAGTTGTTTTCAATGCCTCAAGAACTACTAGCTCGGGGAATTCCCTAAATAATATTATATTTACGGGACCTACACTCCAACAAGATCTAATGCTCCTCATAGTGAATTGGCGTATATACAAATACGTATTCAATGGGGATGTCGAAAAAATGTATCGACAAATAGTCGTACATAAAGACGATCAAGATTTTCAGCGAATTATTTTCCACTACGCGACTTGAAATTGAAAACAGTAACCTTTGGCGTAAACTGTGCTCCATACTTAGCCATTCGTACACTCCACGAACTGGCAGAAAACACAAAGTCAGAATTTCCTCTGGCAACACAAGTGTTAAAAACACAGACGTATTTAGACGATATCCTGTCTGGAAGCCACAGTCTTCCACTAGCATACGATACCTTTTCACAGGTAATAAATGCCCTCAAATCCGCAGGGTTTCCTTTAAAAAAGATTACAGCCAATCACCCGAATATTTTAAAAAATATTATGGAGTCATATGTAGAAGTTCACGCAAGTGAGGAAAGTTCTCTGAGCGCCATTCACTTGGGAGTGGCCAGAAACGATTCTTTTACACATGGCTCAAGCAGCTCACTACTTCCGGTCTTTGACCAAGTATCCTCTGGGTAGCCTAAGAACACCCGTTCGAAGGCGAGCTAATGTGAGAAGGCGAAACATCCCCTACATAGGGTTGTGCGCTGGGTTTGGGACCCGCCACGTAAAAAAAACACCCCAATGAAAAAGAAAAAACAGCCTCGGATGAGAGACCCCCCTTTTGATGACGACCATGGCAAACGTAATAAGGACTTCGATTTGAGGGCATGCACCTGGATTGTCCGGACCCTTAATTAGGAAGGTGCCGCTGCCCAGCTGGTTGATGTCCTCGCAAAAATAAAGGCTGACATCACCGCCATCCAAGAAATGCGATGGACGGGAGAAGGACAGAGACGAGTAGGTCCTTGTGACATTTATTACAGTGGCCATATAAAGGAGCGCAAGTTTGGTGTTGGATTCGTGGTGGGAGAGAGACTCCGTCGCCGAGTACTACCATTCACTCCGGTGAATGAACGTCTAGCCACAATCCGCATCAAAGCGAGGTTCTTCAACATATCGCTGATTTGCGCCCACGCCCCGAAGGAAGAGAAGGACGATGTGACCAAAGATGTCTTTTATGAGTGCTTGGAGCGCGCTTATGAGAGCTGCCCCCGCCACGTTGTCAAAATCGTGCTTGGCGACTTTAACGCCAGGGTGGGTAAAGAAGGTATCTTTGGCACTACGGTCGGTACATTTAGCCTCCACGACGAAAAAGTCCCCAAATGGGTTGAGGCTGATCGACTTCGCCGGGGCCCGAAATATGGTTATCTGTAGTACTAGATTTCAGCATAAGAATATATATCAAGCTGCCTGGCTGTCTCCGGATCGAAAAGCCACCAACCAGATCGATCATGTTGTGATAGACGGAAGACACGTCTCCAGTGTTTTAGATGTGTGTGCGCTCCGAGGTCCTAACATCGACTCGGACCACTATCTTGTTGCAGCCAAGATTCGCACCCGCCTCTGTGCAGCAAAAAAGGCACGTCAACAAACACAAGGAAGGTCCGACGTCGAAAAGCTGCAATCACAACAGACAGCCGAACGATTTTCTACTCGACTTGCACTCCTGCTCTCTGAGAGCACTCGTCAACAACTCGGTATAAGGGAACTGTGGGACGACATTTCAAACTCCCTACGTAACCATTGGTTTCCGGAAAACGCAAAAGAACAGCTGGTACGCCGAGGACTGCCATGTTGCAGCAGAAAGAAAACAGACTGCCTACCTCGCATCGTTACGATCGACCACTACACGTGCGGGACGGGATAGATACCGAGAGTTGAAGAGGGAAGCGAGACGCATCTGTAGACAGAAGAAGAAAGAGGCCGAAATGCGTGAGTATGAAGAGCTCGATAAGCTGGCCGACAGGGGTAATGCTCGAAAATTCTACGAAAAAATGCGGCAGCTTACAGAAGGTTTCAAGACCGGAGCATATTCTTGTAGAACCCCCAAAGGTGATCTAGTGACCGATGCCCAGAGCATACTTAAATTATGGAGGGAACACTTCTCCAGCCTGCTGAATGGCAGTGAATGCACAACGCCAGGAGAAGGCGAACCCGATACCCCAATCGATGACGATGGAGCAAACGTTCCATTGCCCGATCATGAAGAAGTTCGAATAGCAATTACCCGCCTGAAGAACAACAAAGCGGCGGGGGTCGATGGATTGCCGGCCGAGCTATTCAAACACGGCGGCGAAGAACTGATAAGGCATGCATCAGCTTCTTTGTAAAATATGGTCGTTCGAAAGCTTGCCCAACGATTGGAATTTAAGTGTGCTATGCCTAATCCATAAAAAAGGAGACCCCAAATCTGCGCCAACTACCGTTGGATTAGCCTCCTCAACATCGCATATAAGGCTCTATCGAGCGTATTGTGTGAAATATTAAAGCCCACCGCCAACAAACTGATTGCACCTTATCAGTGTGGCTTCAGACCTGGAAAATCAACAACCGACCAGATATTCACCATGCGCCAAATCTTGGAAAAGACCCGTGAAAGAAGAATCGACACACACCACCTCTTCGTCGATTTCAAAGCTGCTTTCAACAGCACGAAAAGGAGCTGCCTTTATGCCGCGTTGTCTGAATTTGGTATCCCCGCAAAACTAATACGGCTGTGTAGACTGACGTTGAGTAACACCAAAAGCTGCGTCAGGATCGGGAAGGACCTTTTCGAGCCGTTCGATACCAAACGAGGTTTCAGACAAGGCGACTCCCTATCGTGCGACTTCTTCAACCTGCTTCTGGAGAAAATAGTTCGAGCTGCAGAACTAAATAGAGAAGGTACCATCTTCTATAAGAGTGTACAGCTGCTGGAGTATGCCGATGATATTGATATTTCACCAGGCTGGACAAGGAAGCACAGAAAATGGGTCTGGCAGTGAACGAGGGCAAGACGAAATATCTCCTGTCAACAAACAAACAGTCGTCGCACTCGCGACTTGGCTCTCACGTCACTGTTGACAGTCATAACTTTGAAGTTGTAGATAAGTTCGTCTATCTTGGAACCCGCGTAAACACCACCAACAATGTCAGTCTGGAAATCCTACGCAGGATTGCTCTTGCCAACAGGTGCTACTTCGGACTGAGTAGGCAATTGGAAAGTAAAGTCCTCGTTCGACGAACAAAAGCTAAACTCTCTAAGTCGCTCATAATTCCCGTCCTGCTATATGGTGCAGAGGCTTGGGCGATGACAGCAACGGATGAGTCGCCGTTACGAGTTTTCGAGAGAAAAGTTCTGCGAAAGATTTATGGTTCTTTGCACATTGGCCACGGCGAATATCGCATTCGATGGAACGATGAGCTGTACGAGATATACGACGACATTGACATAGTTCAGCGAAGTAAAAGACAGCGGCTACGCTGGCTATGTCATGTTGTCCGGATGGATGAAAACACTCCAGCTCCGAAAGTATTCGACGCAATACCCGCCGGGGGAAGCAGAGGAAGAGGAAGACCTCCACTCCGTTGGAGGGACCAAGTGGAGAAGGACCTGGCTTCGCTTGGAATATCCAATTGGCGCCACGTAGCGAAAAGAAGAAACGACTGGCGCGCTGTTGTTAACTTGGCTATAATCGCGTAAGCGGTGTCTACGCCAATTAAGAAGAAGAAGAAGGCCATTTGTTGGATACTAATTTCTTTATATTTGAAAAGGAAAGTACAACAAAAACACTGGGCATACAATGGAACGCGATATCTGACCAGTTTTCATATACTACAGAGTCAATATCCGCATTATCCGCCATCACAAAGAGACAGAAAATCCTGATCCAAGAATTATGGCTAGACGGAACCGACTGGGACGAACAAGTGAAGCCTCTTCGCTTTGAAAAATGGTCTTAGTTTGCTAATAACCTAAAAGACATTTCGCAGATACAAATTCTACGGTGGGTAAACTATTCCCCCGAATACAAAGTGGAACTACACGGCTTCTGCGACGCCTCTGAAAAGGCATATTACGCCACTATATATGTGCGCACACACAGCGATATTGCAACTACAAGCCACCTACTAGTGGCAAAAGCAAAAGTTGCGCCTCTAAAAACCATAAGTCTACCACGACTTGAACTCTGTGGCGCTCTGCTACTAGCAAAGCTGGTCTCCATGGTGCAGACCCACTTAAACATGGCAAAATATAAATTATACCTCTGGTCCGATTCCGAAATAGTTCTAGCCTGGTTAGAAAAACCACCACACGCGTGGAAAACATATATTTCTAATCGAATGTCTCAAATACTTGATCTAGTAGGATCAGCCACTTGGGGACACGTAGCCAGTGCTGACAATCCTGCCGATCTTGGGACAAGAGGGTGCAAACCCCTTCATCTCGCCACCACCACGCTCTGTTGGAATGGCCCCCGATGGTTAACAGAATCACCCGATTCTTGGCCACAATCGCCAATGCGCAACATAATTGCCCCAGAAAGTCGAAAAATCGCTACTTATCACACAACAATGGATGATGCTGACATCCTTGAACGATTTTCATCGTTCCCCCGAGCACTCAGAGTAGTCGCCTATATTCTCAAATTCGCAGAGCGACTCAAACTTAAGCTAAAGGGAGCAACTTGCCCCCAATGCGATACATTGACGCACCAAGACTTACAATAAGCAAAGGTCGCTCTTATCGCATCAACCCAAACGCGCTACTTCAGCCGCGACCTAGGGTTACTAAGAGAATCGAAGCCAATTGACAAACAGAGCTCACTCTTAGTACTAAACCCATTTATTGACACGAAAGGTCTGCTTCGTGCAAACGGCCGACTTGCTAATTCCAGCCTTACGTATAACGAACGCCATGCCATAATAATACCAGAGAAATCCTCATTTGCCACATTATTCATCAATTATATCCATATACTCATGTTACACGCCGAACATCGCTTCATGCAACATATGGTACGCCAAGAGTACTATGTTCCCCGCCTTAAGCCTCAAATCAAGAAGTGCATTTTCACGTCAGTTATATCGTCACATCAATCCCCACCAAAACCCAGAAGACACCAAAAAAACTATAACAACACATTATTAAATTTATTTTCTCATTGTACTTTATTATTTTTATTGACTCATCAAATTTAAAACATTGCAACAATTGTAATTGATACTTACTTCCTGTTTACCAACTTTTATACAATTATTATTGTTTTAATTTTTACTGTATTTTTCTTGACTCATCAAATTTAAAACATTGCAACAATTGTAATTGGTACTTACTTCCTGTTTACCAACTTTTATACAATTATTATTGTTTTTATTTTTACTGTATTTTTCTTGACTCATCAAATTTAAAACATTGCAACAATTGTAATTGATAATTACTTCCTGTTTACTAACTTTTATACAATTATTATTGTTTTAATTTTTACTGTATTTTTCTTGACTCATCAAATTTCTTTTACTTATTTACCTTCATGTAAAACTAATTTTAAAATAAAGATTTTTATTGGTGTAACCTTCAAAGAGATAAGGTGTTTTATTTAACCAAGGAACATAGTAACATAACTGGCGCATTCGAAAAGCCAACGGTTCTGGTTGAAACTTAACTAAAAGTGCTAACAAAATAATATCTTTGTTAATAATTAAATCCCTGGACCACATAAGGGGCCGCCTGTTCAAAAATTCGAAGGAATATCGGACGGAGAACAAATATCAAGAGCATATTGGTATAAGGCTACAAGGAAAATAAGTGGAAATACTCGAGAACCGTTGGAAAAAGGACCTAAATCCATCATGCGTACAATTCTCATAGGGGCTCTGTAAGTAAATGAGTGGTAATTTAATTACAAAAAAAAAACAAAAAATTTTGAAGAAAAGTTAAATTAAGAAATACATAGATGAAATTAGAAAAAAAATTTAAATCAAAATATATTAATTCAAAAGAAAGATTGGAAAGATCATTACAAAAAAATATAATATATAATTTAAAAGAAAATATAACATACATTGTCAAAATAAATAAAATTAAAAAGGAAGAAGTGGAAAAGTGGAAAAGTTAAATAAAAATTAATTACATATATGTATATAATAAAAAAAAATCGAAATAAATTATTTTTGTGTAGGCATTATTTGATTGCAAATTCCTATCAATCGGAACCGAATTATCTTACGTAAATAAAACAAGTTATTATTTTTGATGAGTAGTAAATCTAGATATTTTCCATATCCTAAAAGTTTAAAGACTTTTAAGCCAAGAAGCCTACCCGTTATATTCGAGGACATTACATTAAATTTTAATATGCTTTCGAATACAGAAGTTCCAAGTATATCAGGGACTTAAACAACAACTAATAGTAACAACGTGAATATTATCGACATTTTTAACTCACTTAGAATTCCAGATGCAATCAAGGACCTACCCAAATTTGATTCTAGTCCAAGATTGCTCCGCGAATTCATTAGTAATGTGGAAGAAATACTCCTTCACATTAGTGGAGCAGATAACACTCCTCATGGACTAATCCTCTTGAGGGACATAAGAAATAAAATAGATAGTCAAGCCAACGAAGTCTTAAACACGTATGGCACATCCCTCAATTGGGATGAGATCAGAGGAAACTTGATATCGCATTATTCAGATCTTCATTGCTTAACTCGAATCCTCCTGGTACTTTTATTGTCTGGGATTTCTGAAATATTTTAAGGGATGACTATTATAGGTCCAATGATCACTTACGTACCATCCTTATTTTAAGGCATCATTCCTAAACCGACTTTTGAGGTGTGACCATATGGTCACACTGGGCATGATATGGGGTAATTTTCCTTATGTTTTTATTTGAAGTAAAGCAAATATTTATCCC
Organism: Bactrocera neohumeralis; assembly: GCF_024586455.1. Taxonomy (NCBI): domain Eukaryota; kingdom Metazoa; phylum Arthropoda; class Insecta; order Diptera; family Tephritidae; genus Bactrocera; species Bactrocera neohumeralis. The sequence continues at coordinate 5,390,607 of NW_026089622.1, read as the reverse complement.
ACATATTTCAACTAAACAAGTGTGAATTAAAAGAAAATGATTTAAACAGTTATTTAAGTATATATTGAAAACTATTTTTTATTAAAATAATATACACTAAAAACTATTTTTATTAAAATAATATACACTAAAAACTATTTTTTATAAAAACATTTTATACCGTATCGTATTTAATAATTAAGATGGCATATGATATTTCTCAAAACATTTTACGCAAATCCCAACGTTACATTTCGAGCACTCGGTTCTACCAACAGAAACGCACAAATCGGCAGCACAACGTCTTCTTTTTTCGCATGGACGAACGAAATGATTGAGCCCATCATGTCTCAATGTCTCCTCTGCTGTTCCTTCCAAAGACCTTTTTCGAGAACCCTTTGATTTGGGGCGAGCATTTGTTACCGGGTTTGCGCCATACGTAGTCGAAGCGATGCTAACAACTGCGTTATCATTCCATTTTGTGAGAAAAATATTAGCTTCTTTCAATTTTGTAGACTCAATATGACCACGCTCCTTATTTTTCAATATTTTTTTATGTTCAATCGGGCAACTTTTTGGCAGCCGATTTTCCCGGATCAAGATTGTCAAAATAGAAGGAAAATGGTAGATTCTGAACCGCTGGTGTAAAATCGTCTATCATATTCAGCAGTGGAGCTGCGCATTTTCCAAATGTTTGCTCGTAGGTACTATTGGCACGAGGATTATTTCCTTGATAACCGTAATGGCTTTCCTTTGATGAACTGCTTGCATCCGTGACACCCAAAATATGATATCATGCTCTCGTCAAATGAAAGATCTTGTTCCGGATGGAAATGCTTTAGCATATTTTATTTTAAGTGGTCGATTAAGGACCGCAGTTTCCACATCTTATCTCCGTCAGTTATTTTTTTACAACTATCCTCAAAGTGTAAGAATCTCAAAATTTCCTCGAATCGATTTCCACGCATAGCTATGTAAGTACACCATCTCATTGCGTATGCCATTGGTAATTTGAGGATTTGGTTTACCAAGAAAAATTGCATATCTTCGCGATTCGTTTATAATGTGCTCTATGAGTTCATCGTCAAAAAACTTTTCAAGTTGCTCATGAGGCTTCACCTTACAGTTTTCAAAATTTCGTGAAGGGAAAATGAGGATCAATCCGTTCGAGTAATCTTCTACCCACGTAAAATGTGATTCCTTACGTAACAGTGACGGTGGCACTGAAGACGGTGTAGGTTTCACTTTTCGTAAGCCGCTGACATACGTTTCAGGTTGTGATGAGTACGGTTCTATTGAAATTTCGCCCTATTCCTCTAACAAATTAGTTTGCAAGTTCTGAGTAGAGTTTTCTAATATGTCGATCAACACAGAATCAGCAACTTCCAAGTCATCCTCCTCATCATCATTATCAATCGTTAAAACCCTTTTACCACTGCTCATCACTAACTCACAAGGTGCCTTCAATTGACCAACACATATATCCTCTGGCTTACCTACGTCGTCTTCATCACCATCATCTTCTCCACTGATTGCACCATTTTCGTTGTCCGGAGGTAAGATATATAGAGCAGCGGGCGAATCTTCTTCATCGCTATCACAAAAGTCATTTACATAGTAAATAACCTCTTGTGTGTTTAAACGTCTGAAAATTTGGAAAGAATTCACCACGAATCATAAAGTTTTCAATTCATTTGAACGAAAATTACGTTACATAAAATGAGCTTTTAATCTAGCCCAGCGTGACCATATGGTCACACCAGGAAAAAAAATACCGTTAATGGTCAACAAGAACATTTTATTTTTTTACAAAATATAGTTGTCATATATTTTCACTTTATTATTATTCAAATTGAAACTTAACTTCTTTTAAAAACAACACACTTCAAAAAATATTACGGTACTTACCTTTTGTTTCTATCAAATTTCGCATTTTTTGCCATCTTTTTTTCTTTCAACTTTTTCACACCTGCTCACTTCGAAACAAAGACACTTTATGAAAAATTTTAAACGCAGTTCGCTTCGCGCATGTGTATTTACATGAAAAAAGCTAGTTCAAAGGAAATTATTTGGGTGAGCTCTGATTTTTTTTTTAAATTCAACTACTACATCTTGCGTGACCATATGGTCACGCAGGGGTTAACTGAGTTAAAACAATACAGCAAACCGATTGAAAAATATTACAGCGAAATATTGGAAATCCAATCAGCCTTGTCTAATAATTTATCTATCCATGAGTCCGACACTAATGTAATTAATGCAAAGAGAAATTATCTATCCATGAGTCCGACACTTAAATGTGCCTTTTTTTGTCGGGAAACCTATGGGATCTACGATTAGAGCAATGAGACCAGAATCATTGCCGATTGCCCTTGACTACTGCATCAGAGAACAGAATATTCATTATATTAGGTCCAATTTGAATAAACCCAAATATCCTCAATGGAGACCAAATTACCAATATAATCCATATCATAAATATCCACAAAACTTTGTAAATAATGCACCAAGACAAGAAAATTATTACCAACCTAAAAGATATTCTAATTTTTCAACCAGACCTTACTATATTAATAACAATAATTTGAGCCAAACTCAAACAATCAGAATCGTAATTTGTTACTCCAAAATTCCCAAGTACATCGCGAGAATTTTTCAAATTTTAAACCCAGCCAACGCTTCGATAATTTTTCGAGACAAACAAATTGGAGGCAATCACAGCCTCCACCAGAACCTATGGATACCGGTAGTGGATTTTCAAAATTTGAAAAGGGCACAAACAAATTTAAAATTAGTCCAAGCACTCAATTTAGTAGGATAATAAATTTAGATGTCTTCGAAATGAAAGCTCTGTCCCATGTCTTGACCACGCTAACAAGATAAACCTGGACCAATATAAAAATTACCATATTGACGATAATCAGGATTTTTTACAGTTAGCCTCAAGAAACAAACAGGATATATAGACTGCAATAAACATGGTAGTATTTTACCCTATATCAGTATAAGCTCTCCATTTGGCAGACAATTTAGATTCCTAATAGATACCGGAGCTTCTTCTTCATTTATAAACCCGGAATTTATAAATCCCTTAGATATCAAGAAATGTATTTCAATAACTACATATATCTACCATCTTACATAGCAAGTGACATTGCCTATTTTCAAAGAAATTATGAAAACAGGCCCTCTTACATTCTTAGTTTTTAAATTCCATGATTATTTTGACGGACTGTTAGGCTTAGATTTTCAGACAAAAATTAAAGCTAAAATTGATCTTGAAAATAAAATACTAATTACAAATAATATTACAATACCTCTTAAATTGAAACCAAATTTTTCCTCTGATAAATTCACAATAGAGGCAAATTCGAAACAAATCGTAAAACTGCCAGTTGATTCTAAGGAAGGAGATATTATGATAAATACAATAACTTTGGACAACGGCTTAATTATTTCTCCAGGCATATATTTTGCGAAAGACTGGTTTAGTACAATAGAAGTAGTTAATCCCACGGGGAATGACCAAACAATTTACAAAGAGTAAGTTCGAAGACAGATATCAGAGATGTTGGAGCAAGTGATTATTAAGCCGAGCTTTTCCCCATGGAGCTCTCCAGTATGGATTGTTCCAAAAATGCAGGACGCATCGGGGAAAACGAAATGGAGACTGGTCATTGACTATAAGAAGTTGAACGAGAAAACCATCTCGGACAGGTACCCACTCCCGAACATATCTGAGATCTTGGATAAACTGGGCAAATGCCTTTACTTTTCGACTTTGGACTTAGCAAGCGGCTTCCATCAAATTGAAATGGATCCACGGGACATATCAAAAACAGCCTTTACTGTGGAAGGAGGTCACTACGAATACGTAAAAATGCCTTTTGGCTTAAAAAACGCACCCTCAACTTTCCAGAGGGTCATGGATAATGTCCTAAATGATTTAGTTGGAAAAATCTGTCTAGTGTATTTAGATGACATTATTATATTTTCAACGTCCCTCCAAAAACATATTGAGAATCTAGAAAAAGTCTTTCTAAAGTTAAAATGTTCAAATTTTAAGGTCCAGATGGACAAATCAGAGTTTATGCGAAAAGAAATTGCTTTTTTAGGACATGTAGTCACGACGGAAGGCATAAAACCGGATCCGACAAAAATAGAAGCCATCCAGAAATTTCCAATACCACGAACTAATCGTGAAATAAAGTCGTTCATAGGCCTACTTAGTTATTATAGGAAGTTTATCCCGAACCTGGCAAGACTTTCAAAACCAATGACAGAATGCTTATAAAAGGGCAGAAGCATAACACTAAACGCCAGATACCTAGAAGCTTTCGAAACATGCAAGAACATTTTAATGAACGATCCAATACTGCAATACCCTGATTTCACAAAGCCATTTTTACTCACAACAGACGCAAGTAACATTGCGCTTGGAGCAGTCCTTTCTCAAGGTCACATAGGCAGTGACAAACCTATTTGCTACGCAAGTAGGACTCTTTCTGAGAGTGAGATTAACTATTCCACTATTGAGAAAGAGCTTTTAGCCATAGTGTGGGCAACCAAATATTTCCGCCCATATCTCTTCGTACGTAAATTTAAAATAATTACTGACCACAGACCACTTACATGGCTAATGAGTCTCAAGGAGCCCAATTCGAAATTGGTGAGATGGCGCCTGAAGTTGGAAGAGTATGACTACGAGATAGTATACAAAAAAAAAAGGAAAATTTAACAGTAACGCAGATGCATTGAGCAGGATAAAATTAGACCATGATAAAACCGCTGATAGTATAAATTTGTGTGATTCGGAAAAACTGTCTACAGTACATTCATGTAAAGAAAATGTGAATGATGGCATACCAATCTCAGAAAAACCTTTAAATTAATTCAACTTGCAACTTTTATTAGAAAGATCTGACAAAAAACCCAGTATGACTGTTGACATCATCTTTAGAAACAAACAACGTAGAACTATAAGAGAAAAAGAATTTTCTCAAGACACAATAGTTCAGATTTTCAAAAAATTTATACCCTCAGGTAAACTAACTGCCATTTTCTCCGAAGAACCAACCTTCGGAACTATTCAACTGATATACTCAAAATACTTTTCAAATGGAAAACAATTTCGTATTGTCCGATGCACTAAAATCCTATCGGATGTAACTGGCAATGATAAGCAAGTTGAACTAATTCGTACCTGTCATGAAAATAGGAACCATAGAGGAATTACCGAAATTTATGAATACTTAAAGAGACAATATTATTTTCCCCTTATGCAATCTATAATAAATAAAACTTTAAATAATTGTGAAATTTGCAATACACTCAAATACGACAGACACCCACCAAAATTAGAATTCCAAGTTACAGAAACACCAAACGAACCTCTTCAAATTTTGCATATTGACATATATACTATAAATAGTAAATGTATTTTGACCATCATCGATAAATTTTCTAAATATGGGACAGGCTATACATTACCATCAAGAACAAGCGTTTTTGTGCTCAAAACTTTAAAAACATTTATGAACCTTGCGGGAATACCTAGGAAAATTTTTTGTGATCAGGGTACCGAATTTACATCTAACATTTTTAAAGATTTTTGTAGACAATATGAAATTATACTTCACTTCACATCATTTCAACAATCCAGTAACAACTCTCCAATAGAACGACTTCATTCAACCCTAACTGAAATATACAGAATTATAATGACAACCAAAAAATCCAAGAAAATGGAATTAGATCACGAAGAGATATTAGATGAGACGTTTATAACTTAAATAATACAATCCATCCATCTACAAAATTTACACCATATGAGTTATTCTTTGGAAGACCGTATAACTTCTCAAGAAACATAAAATACGACAACAAACATGCATTTTTAGTTAAGTTAAATGAATTTAAAGAAAAACTATATCCCATTGTTAAAGAAAAAGTTATGAAAGCTTAATTAAAAAATATAAGTCGTCTTAATAAATCTAGGAAAGCTCCAGAGTGTAGGAACAAAGGAGAGGATATATATAGAAAAGAATGTAGGAGAAACAAAATAACTGCACGATTCTCAAAAAATAAAGTATTAAAAGATAATGACGTTACTTTACAAACTACTAAAGACAAAAAATTACACAAATCAAAAATTAAACTGAGACCACGAAAATAGTAATAAACAATTATTTACCTTTAGAATAGCCTTTGCTTATGGACAAGTCTTGGAAATACAAAATTTTGACAAAGACCAGAATATGATTGCCCTGAAGATTGGACACGCGAGAACGATTGAAAGTTATTTCAATTTAATTCATATAATAGACTTGGACAATTATAATTCGCAAACTTCAAAATTAATTACTATCGTAGACAAATTTGAAAAAAAATAGCCTTCTAAAAGATGCTGCTAAAATTTGTAAGCTGAAACTTAAGGGACTCGAAAACAAACTACAGACATTAAAACCATATAAACGTACAAAACGAGGACTATTCAACGGCTTAGGCTCTGTAATAAAATATGTAACTGGGAACATGGACGCAAATGACGCTATGACTATAAATAAACAAATACAAGAACTCCAGGATACAACATTAAATTCAAAAGAGGAAAATCAAAAAAGTTTGAATATACAAATGATACAGAGATTTAAAAATTTGACAGAGCATATAAATAACAATCGGGAAAGCATTACAAAATTTTTAGAAAAATTCTCAGCAAAAACAACTAATCATATTCTAAAAAAAAAGCGCTATTAGAAATCCAATACATGAATCAGCTTGATTATAATATAGATTTATTATTGAACCATATCTCTGACATAATAGAAGCTGTAATGCTCGCAAAACTTGGTATAGTATCAAAGCTTATTCTTCATCCAGATGAATTGGATGAAATAAGACACCATTTTAGGTCCCAGAATATTGACTTAGTTTCGAACGGACACCTTTACGAACTTCCGGAACTCCAAGCATATTATAATAATAGCAACCTAATTTTTAATATAAAACTTCCAAATTTGGCTAAAAGTACGAATTCGCTTTTCCATCTCATTCCTCTTCCTATGAATAATACGAAAGTAATTAAAACAAAACCATACGTAAGTTACAATAACCACGAGCTCCAATACTTAACAGAGATTTGCCCAAAAATTGAGAACGTGTATTACTGCAAGAGGTCAATTGTCTTCGAAAGCACCAATAATTCAACTTGTATCGCTAGAATCTTGAATAATAAAACCCAATATGTCCTGTGAACGATATGGGGCCCACATCGAATATATTCCAACCGGAAGATAATTATATAATGGTTATCAACGTAAAGGAACTACCGATAACTTCTGATTGTGGGCAAAACTTCACAATTGAAGGAACCTCCCTTCTCCACTACACGAATTGTTCCGTCACGATACCGGGAACAACATATAAAGACAACCCTTCAATCCATTGGGACACAATCTTCGTAGCACCACCAAATCTAGAGAAAGTGGAAATAACAACAGTAACAGAGACTTTAAGCCTAGAGAAAATCAAAGATTACAGTTTCATCAACAAAAATGATATTATGAAATTAAGAAAGGATGCAATTCAAAGAAGAAACATAATAACGATAACAACATTGACACTCCTCACCTTAGCTATCACTAGTGTAACTCTGTTATGGAAAAACCCTGTAACGTGGCTTTTACCACCTTACAATAATTTACTTCAACACTGTACATCATTTACCCTCACCATACCTCAACATAGAGCTTTCCACCATACTAGAATTATCCTACACGTACTAAACTTCACCTCACCGCATTGACCAAAGCTACGCACACAACTTACCTCACTACGCTGACGAAAGCTGCGCTATGCTGCTATACAAGCAAGCACCTCACACCGAATGCGATCATTTCTTCCAGCTCGCCAGCGAGGACGGTCGCCCAGCAGTCGGCAGCAATAGGCAGCGGTAAGTGCAGTAGAATTAGGTATTGTGCAGGCATTGCGTTGAAAAGGTATCACACTTCGGTGTGATACCAGTGCTCGCAATGGCCCTGCCTTATATACAGTAGAATTAGGTAGTTTGCAAACATTGCGTTGAAAAGGTATCACACTTCGGTGTGATACCAGTGCTCGCAATGGCTCTGCCTTATATACAGTAGGATTAGGTATTTTGCAGGCATTGCGTTGAAAAGGTATTACACTTCGGTGTGATACCAGTGCTCGCAATGGCTCTGCCTTATATATGTACAGTAGGATTAGGTATTTCCCAGGCATTGCGTTGAAAAGGCATCACACCTCGGGGTGATGCCAGTGCTCGCAATGGCTCTGCCCAATTCATAGTGTTAGTTTTCGCAGTCGTTGCGTCGAAACGATATCACACCGAGTCGGTGCGCGCAATGGCTCGACCGTAGTTGCGTTGTGATACAGCGACATCACAGCTGCGCGGCCTCGAGCAGCGTCACTACCGCTGCCTGCACGCTAGTGCACCGTTGCCAAAAAATAACGCGACTAACAGACGACTCGCACGTAAGTACAGGCTAGGGAAAAGACACAGTGCTGAGGGAGTTGCGAACCGGAGTTCATCGAGTGCAGACGCTTTTTAATTATATTTCTCCTTCAGCGAAGCCAGAGGACCATCACCGCCGTCTGGGAGTAATCTCTCCTTTACCAGAAGCCAGAAGACCATCACCGCCGTCCGAGAGTAACTACTCCTCACGAAAAGCCGAAGGACCTTCACCGCCGTATAAATCACCGTGCCAACTTCACCAAGCGTCAACGCCTGGCGCGCTAATTTCGCTCGCTTCCATCTGACTCGCCGCATAACTTCACGCTGGTCTGGCAGTCCACATAAGGGGGTGTGGATACATCCTTACGAGAGTAAACACTTTTCTTTGCTAAGGGTTCGTGGGTCCCAAGGCTGACCCTGGAGCGGGTGAGCATACCTCAGCTGTGGACGAAACCCCATTACAACCCCATAATTCGGTATTATCCTAAGCCCACTGAAACCGCTCTGTCCCCACCAACTTCGTTGTGGCCATCGCTCTACTCTAAGGGGGGAAGGAGTTATATCGTCACATCAACCCCAACCAAAACCCAGGAGACACCAATAAAACTATAACAACAAATCATTAAATTTATTTTCTTATTGTACTTTATTATTTTTATTGACTCATCAAATTTAAAACATTGCAACAATTGTAATTGATACTTACTTCCTGTTTACCAACTTTTATACAATTATTATTGTTTTTATTTTTACTGTATTTTTCTTGACTCATCAAATTTAAAACATTGCAACAATTGTAATTGATAATTACTTCCTGTTTACCAACTTTTATACAATTATTATTGTTTTAATTTTTACTGTATTTTTCTTGACTCATCAAATTTCTTTTACTTATTTACCTTCATGTAAAATTTATTTTAAAATAAAGATTATTATTGGTGTACCCTTCAAAGAGATAAGGCGTTTTATTTAACGAAGGAACTTAGTAACATAACTCGTGCAAGGTCTGCACTATGCACAAGCGGAAAATGAGAACGCAGATTATGGCAGCACTTCCACCGGAACGCTGCAACTTCGCTCTGCCTTTCACCTCCACAGGTGCCGATTTTGCTGGGCCTTTTCAAATAAAGGCGTCCATGCTAAGGTCTCCCACCCTGATGAAAGGCTATGTGGCTGTCTTTGTCTGTTTTACGACAAAAGCAGTACACCTTGAGCTATGTACCAATCTGACAAAGGAGGCTTTCCTCGCGCCATTTGCTCGCTTTTTCGGACGACGTGGCTTTCCATCGGAGCTCAAAGAGCCACAGAAAAACAATTTATTGATTTTCTGAAACAAGTCTCACCTGACATTATACAAAAATGTGCTCCTCAAGGTATCAATTGGCAGTTTATCCCCCAAAGCGCTCCACATATGGGTGGTTTATGGGAATCAGCCGTAAAAAGCTTCAAATCACATTTCAAGAAGCCAGCTGGCACTTATAAATTTAATTATGAAGAATTCACGACCTTGTTAACTAGAATTGAAGCCGTTCTCAACTCACGGCCTCTCGCAGCTCTCTCGCAAGATCCCTCAGACTTCACAACATTAACTCCCGGCCATTTTCTTAAAGAAGCGGCCATTCTGGCCAGACCTGAGCCAGCGTGGAGTCACTTTCCTTATTAAACAGATGGGAAAGAATTAAAATTCTCCATCATGAATCAGTCGCCGATAGAAAGAAGATTATTTAAAGGAACTCCACAGAAGGTACCGGTGGAAAACACCAGAAAAAGCGCCTCAGCTTAGAGATTGTGTCTTGATCAATGACGATTGTCTCCCCCCTACCGAATGGCGACTTGGCCGCATAGAGAAGCTTTACCATGGCTCCGACGGTCATATTCGCGTAGTTGATCTCCGTGCGCAAAACGGAACACTAACTCGGCCGCTCGCTAAACTATGCTTTTTGCCCACAGCCGATAAAACCGGCACGTAAACCGTAAACAATAAACGATAAATCGATATAACCCGCAAAATGAACCACGAATAATATCTTAATGAAAACCGCAATAGTAGTAATAGATGGGTGATCCACATGACTACCCACCAGTGCCACCTAACGTATCACCAACTATGATATCCGTATCTACCACAAACATATAACTTAAATAATATGTATCTTTGACAGATCAAATGGATGTCGATATACCGCCAGCACCAACGCCAGCCGTTCGGTCGACCATTCACGTGCCACGAACGGGGCCTACACCAGCCCCTTGAAATCACACGGCCACAACGCAACCAACCGTTGGCCGACATGCAACACGCGCAAATCCGACGCCGGTGCTAGCAGACCCACAGCGCCTCCGATGCCCGCTTTGCCGCCGCCCCCACAGGTTGCCGCACTGCGACATATTTAAGAGGATGCTGCCTCCGCTCCGCCAGCAGATTGTCCTGGCACATGGCCACTGCCTAAATTGTCTGGCAACTACCCACTCCACATCGCAGTGTACGTCCGGATATACGTGCCAAATATGCATGCGGCCGCATCACACACTCCTTCATCGGGACGGTAGACAATTACTTGCCCCCTCCAGTCGTGCTACGACCCGACGACCGCAGGCGAACCGTGCCGCTCGACCACGAAGAGCTGAGCCACCCCCAGAATCCCGAACACGTACTGGGCGCCAACAACCTAATACCTCTACGCGGCGGCGTCAACCTAGGCCGCTGTCTCGCCAAGCCACTGGTCTCAGTAACGTGGTGCCACATTGCAGCAATTGCAAAGGCTACTAGGCTAATAATTTGCCTAGGGGGGCCGGGATGTCTAAATGACTCTCGGCCTACACCGTCATGAAACATAGCCACACCACATTTCAACACACAAAATCATCATAACAGCACGCCACACTCACCACTCACCTTCACTACACATCACACCAATACACTCAAATATGACACCACACTACCAACCAGAACACAACAGCTTACACAAAAAAAGGGACGGACAACTCCAGCCGCCGACACTTCGCTTTTTGCTCCCGTACGAGTCACTCTTGCGCATACGCTTTTTCGCAGCATCGTTTGCTTTTTTTCCTCTCACGTCGATCACCGCTCGCCGATTCCGCCGCCAATTGGGTTGTTCGACCAATTTATAACGTTTGTGAAATATACATAAATATATACATAAAATAGAGTTACGAAATTTGTATTAAAAAAAAAAAAAAAACATGCTGTGTGTTATTTCCCTTGTAAATAAAAAGTGAATTCCGAAATTTGAAACCCAGAAAAGTCGTTCTGTGCATTATTTCTTTTCTTACACCAATTGAGTTTGGAAATAAAGGTGAGTTGCACAGGTAATGAAACAATCACATGGTTTTCCATTTTAACAAATTAATTTTTTCCAATCAGGCGTACTAAATGGTCCAGATATACGAAAGCTGATTAAAAGTGACGCATTCAACAATATTTTGATTGACGCTGAATTGAATGCATGGCAGGCAATCAAAGAAGTAATAGAAGGCTTGTTGGGAAAGCATCGTTCTAACAACTACGGTTTGTGTCGCAAGGATGTTAAGAGCATCCTCGGAAATTGGTGTTCACATGTCCTTGAAAATCCATTATTTACATCATCATCTGGACTACTTCAGCAAACAATTGGCTACCGAATCTGATGAACAAGGTGAACGCTATCATCAAGTTGCTATGCCATTTGAAATGAGGTAATACTGATTTTTTATTTTTTCAAACTCATTTTAATAAAACAAAAACTTACAGATATAGAGGCAAAAAGTCGCGAGTGCAATAATTGCGGAAATTTGCTGGTGGAGTAAAGAATATTCAGGAGATGCAGAAGGGCCAACAGTGGAGTCACACATTGACATTATGCGATGCCACTAGTCCAGAACAACCACCATCGAAAAAGTCTAGGCAATATTTATTAAAATAAATATAAATAAATAAAGAAAATAAAAACAAAAAATTATAAAAAAATTATAAAAATGTTTACTTTATTTTTTTAGTAGTTTATGAAAATTTATAAAAAAGGCGATAAATGACACTTTTTTCAATAAAAAAACAAATAGAAATTGTAATTCACAATTTTTCTAAATTTGTTTCATCAAAATCGGACAAGTGGTTCGCGAGTTATGTTAATCTACGTTTTTGCCAAATTTTAAAACTAAGCGAAAAAACATCAAGATAAGGAAAAAATTTAAAAGGTCATAAAAAAAACTGACACATACGAACGCCAAACCCTTTGAGGGTTTTAGTATACTGACCTAGTACCATCACCCTTACATGGAATTTCTCACCCCCCAGATTAGCTGTTGTACTGTGTTATTCGAACTTTTCTCGCCGCAAAAACCATCTTCGAACTTCAACGAACATTTAAAAAAAGAAGGCGAAAACGTTTTTATCGGTATAAGATTCCAAGGGATGGTACTTGAGATTTAATTTTGAATATGTTCATAGAAATAAATTTCATTTGAAAAAATAATGAATTTAAGACTGCTTTCTCAATGTCTGGTTACCAGTCTTTCTGTCCAGTTAATAGAATTGTTCGCTTAATAGATTTTACTTAATAAACATCAACAATGTGCATGGTTAATGGAGATGTCCGCTTAATAGGGCGTCCAATTAATAGAGCTTCCACTATATTCCTTATTTATGAATTGTTTTTACTATCCTATCTTCTTTGTTCGAACTGGACAGTGAGCTAAATTTTACTGAAATCGGTTTAGTAGTTTAGGGGTCCATCGCGGACAAACAATGTGACACGTACTTTGTATAAATAAAGATAATTAAAACATGCACAAGTATGAGCACATAATTCCAAATTTGCAAATATTTTAACACCCAATCTAATATATGTATATACATATATTATATTATACTCTTGCAGACCCCCAATGGTGATCTAGTCGCCGATGCCCAGAGCATACTTACATTATGGAGGGAACACTTCTCCAGCCTGCTGAATGGCAGTGAAAGTACAACGCCAGGAGAAGGCGAACCCGATTCCCCAATCCATGACGATGAAGGAGACGTTCCATTGCCCGACCATGAAGACGTTCGAATAGCAATAACCCGCCTGAAGAACAACAAAGCGACGGGGGCCGATGGATTACCGGCCGAGCTATTCAAACACGGCGGCGAAGAACTGATAAGAAGCATGCATCAGCTTCTTTGTAAAATATGGTCGGACGAAAGCATGCCCAACGATTGGAATTTAAGTGTGCTCTGTCCAATCCACAAAAAGGGAGGCCTACAATCGTAACGTATCGCGTATAAGGTTCTATCGAGCGTAATGTGTGAAAGATTAAAGCCCACCGCCAACAAACTGATTGCACCTTATCAGTGTGGCTTTAGACCTGGCAAATAAACAATCGACCAGATATTCACCATGCGCCAAGTGTTGGAAAAGACCCGTGAAGAGAAGAATCGACACACATCAACTCTTCGTCGATTTCAAAGCTGCTTTCGACAGCCCGAAAAGGAGCTGCCTTTATGCCGTGATGTCTGAATTTAGTATCCCCGCAAATCTAATACGGCTGTGTATACTGACGTTTAACAACACCAAAAACTCCATCAAGATCGGGAAGGACCTCTCCGATCCGTTCGATACCAAACGAGGTTTCAGAAAAGGCGACTCCTTATCGTGCGACTTCTTCAATCTGCTGCAGGAGAAAATAATTCGTTATATGTTATAGCTTTATGTTAAGTTAGTTTATGTATATACCATATGGTTATGTATGCATATAAATATATCTTCTTCTTAATTGGCGTAAACACCGCTTACGCGATTATAGCTGAGTTAACAACAGCGCGCCAGTCGTTTCTTCTTTTCGCTACGTGGCGCCAATTGGATATTCCAAGCGTAGCCAGGTCCTTCTCCACCTGGTCCTTCCAACGGTGTGGAGGTCTTCCTCTTCCTCTTATGCCCCCGGCGGTTACTGCGTCGAATACTTTCGGAGCTGGAGTGTTTTCGTCTATCCGGACAACATGACCTAGCCAGCGTAGCCGCTGTCTTTTAATTCGCTGAACTATGTCAATGTCGTCGTAAATCTCGTACAGTTCATCGTTCCATCGAATGCGATATTCGCCGTGGCCAATGCGCAAAGGACCATAAATCTTTCGCAGAACTTTTCTCTCGAAAACTGTCAACGTCGACTCATCGGTTGATGTCAGATCCCAAGACTCTGCACCTTATAACATTCAAGCAAAGGTAGGTAAATAAAGAAAAAAAAACAAAGAAATAATAAAAGAACGAAAAGAAAAAAAAAGCTTTACATTTATGTATGCACAAATGTGCCGGTAACCATATGCATCTCCCGGCCGAAATACATAAAAGTATACACTTTTTTGCACATTTCATTTCCCTTATTCTTTCCTCACATTTAGACTACTTATTTATTTCATACATTTCTATGTATATAATTTAACTGATATACATACGTACTTACATAAATATATAAACATACGAAATGTCAGATTGCACCTGGCAACACTTAGTGTTGCCCTAGGCCAGAATATATATAGCAGCCTTCGTACATATTATTTATTACTATTTTTTCTGCGCTTTAATACATTTATGTGCGATTAGCAAATTGTTATATGTTACATTTTTACAATATACTTGTATATATAGTACATACATATATAGGAATTACCTAACTACAAGGGATACGAGCAAAACAAAACAAAAAGGAAATCATCATATGGTACATATAGAGCATATGCATATGCAAACATATGAAAATAAATAGACAAATACTATACAAACAATTTTACGTATTGTATTTTTCTTTCGCGTCCTTGATTCATTTGCAGATACAAATATGCAAAATAAGCGCGAGTGAACTGAAGACACTTCAAAAAATATTCAGTCGCATTAAAAAAAAAAATTATCGAACTTTTACATAAATAAAAACTTTAATCTTTTCATCAATCACATTATATATTTAATAAAAAATATATTTTTTTACAAAAAAAAAGTCTTTTGTTAACAAAGTTTTTAATTTATACTCTCTCAAAAATCTATTTAACTACATTGCTATAGAATTAATGCAATCTGACAAATCAAGAGAGGTTAAGCCAAAAACACCTCTATCATCAGAAATTCCGAAAATGGCTGATGAAGATAAACCACAAGGTACAGCTGCAGAAGCTACACGCTCAAAGCAGGGTATAAAACAAAAAAGATCAAAAGATCTTACAATATATAAGATATTGCACAAGATTTCAAGCTTCCCCTATTACCCGGAATTAGTTTTGAATATAAAACTAGAAAGTGTTAACAATCTATAGGCACGCCTTCTGGCAGCGTACGAAACAGTACTAGATACTGACGACGCAGAAATCCCAGAAAATACAAAAGCTTTGGCGACAGCCATGTGTGATAACTGCCGCGATTTGGTATTGTAACTACTCTTGGAGGAGGAGTAGTGGCTCTACTTGGCCATACTAAACTTATTTGTTCAGTTATCATTCCCTTAACCCGTACTAGAAAGGGAATGATAACTGAACAAATAAGTATAGTATGGCCAAGTAGAGCCACTACCCCCCCTCCCAGAGTAGTTACAATACCAAAAGAAGACCTAGATAAATGCATAAATCTAAAAGTACCAGCTTGTGGTACTGAAGTTTTTAATGGATGTTATGATCAATGGCCGTTCTTCCGGGACATGTTCACTGCCGTTTATACTTGTATAAACCATCCTAAACTCTCACAAGCACAAAAGTTTTACCATCTAAGGTACGAAACAAAAGAGAAAGCATTCAGTATCGTCAAGCGATACGCTTTAAAAGACAAAAATTTTAAGCTGGCTTGGGTAGCACTGGTGGAAAGATACGAAAATGGAAGGGTTATGATAGAAAACCCAATAAAAACTTTATTGCATTTACCAAAAATTCAAAATGAAACCAGCCAGGAGTTTCAAAAATTATACTCGACGGTGACCAATGGCTTCTACCTTCAATAATGTTTCAAGCTAAAATCCTCATTCAAGAATTGTGGCAAGATGGCTCTGAATGGGATGAATAGTTCAATTTGCTAACAACTTACATACTATATCAGAAATTCGAATCCCTCGATGGGTAAATTTCACCCCTAACATTAACGCAGAATTACACGATTTCTGTATATCTTCACACCTCTTGGTAGTCAAAGCCAAAGTTGCACCATTGAAGACACTCAGTCTGCCACGGCTTGAACTGAATGGTGCTCTTCTGTTAGCAAAATTAATTTCAATAGTCCAAACTCATCTCAAATTAAACGATCATAAAATGTATCTTTGGTTAGACTCAGAGATAGTTTTAGCATGGTTAGAAAAATCATCCTATACCTGGAAGACCTATATATCTAACCGAGTATCTCAGATCTTAAACTTAGTTGAACCAGCAAAATGGCTACATATTGCCAGTGCAGATAACCCACCGGATCTTGGGACAAGAGGTTGGAAGCCATTGCATCTCACTAGCAGTACACTCTGGTGGAACCGTCCCACATGGCTAACAGAATCACAAGAACTCTGGCCAAAGTCTTCCACTCGGAATATAATCAAAAAATTGCAAATTTTCATATCACTCCAGAAGAGGATGATATTCTCTACCGATTTTCATCATTTCCTAGAGCACTAAGAGTAGTCACTTACATGCACAAATTCACCTAAAGACTTGAACAAAACCAAATGATCCTTGCGTACAACTAATGCATTCCTACTTGCAAAATGCCAAACTTAGTCTCATCAGATACACTCAAACTCGCTATTTCAGTCGAGAGAAAACAAAGTTGCTCGAAAGACGACCACTCTAAAAGGGAAGCTCTCTTCTCGCCTTAAATCCATTCTCGGACACTAAGGGATTAACAAGGGCAAATGGAAGATTAGCGAACTCCAGCCTTAGTTATAACAAACGACATCCCATTATTATTCCAGAGAAATCCGGTTTTACTTACCTATTTCTAGCTTACACTGCATGGTGAGCATCGCTTATGCAACAAATGGTCCGTCAGGAATTCTATATACCGCGACTAAAGTCACAAATCCAAAGGACGATTTTCATGTGTAAACCATGTACCATGTACAAACACAAAATGCGTACGCAGATCATAGCAGCTTTACCACCTGAACGCTGCAATAATGCTCTACCCTTTACCATCACTGGGGTTGATTTTGCTGGACCTTTCCAGATAAAGGCCTCCATGTTAAGGTCTTCTTCATTTAGAAAAGGGTATGTGGCTGTCTTTGTATGTTTTACGACAAAGGCAGTACACCTCGAGCTTTGTTCAGATCTGACTACTGCGGCTTTTCTTGCAGCATTTGCACGCTTTGTCGGACGACGCGGATTTCCTTCAAAAATAATGAGCGACAATAGGAAAAACTTTGTCGGAGACCAAAGAGCAATAGAGAAGGAGTTTATAAACTTCATGAAAGAAATCTCCCCTGAAATTGTTAACAAATATGCACCCTAAGGGGTCGATTGGCAGTTTATACATCCATGTTCCCCACACATATCAGGATCAAATGGTCCCATAAGAGTAGTCGATGTTCGAACATAAACCGGCATATTAACTCGACAAATCACCCAACTGTGTTTTCTTCCAAACAGCGAAGAACACCTGCAACCAAAACCGCAAAATAACTCGCAAAATCAATTGAAAAACGAATAATCAATACCGCGCATTCGTAAAATTCGAAATAAAATAGTTATAATTTAAGAGACAAAACAAACTCAAACAAGCGCGAATAAAATAAAATTATTATATGTATATCGATATGTATATGTACCCCCACAACCAAAAATAACCTAATTTCAAATTAAGGGCCAAAACACTTTCTAATATATATTCATATTTCCATAGAAATGGAAGTAGAAGACGTACAAATTATCCCCGAGACATTGAGCTCTGAAATCGCTACACCCAAAGCGTCAGCTGCACCCATTGCCGCTCCAGGGACGAGGGTTATGCGACCCCCGCCATCCGCCGCAGCAGTCAGGGAGATAAGAGAAAAGCTGCTATTGGAGCCACAGAGACCTCCATGTTGCAGCCTGTGCCATCGCCCAAAAGATGCACCATCTTACAGAGTAGGAAGCCCGCTCAAAGACAACAGGTTGCAAGAGCTCACGCGCTTTGCACGACCTGCCTTGCAGATGACCACGCCACCATAGAGTACTGGGCCGTAGGTGCCTGTCAATATTGCCAAAGGCCGAATCATACTCTGTTTCATCGATTTCCCAGCCGAGCCAATCCGTCGGAAAATTGCACCAACACCCGTACCAGACCAGGCAGCGATCCTATCCGGGTTGAGCGCTGTACTCAGTACACTGCACCAGCTGCAGAGGCTCCTAGCCGATTAATTCGCCTAGGGGGGCGGGATGTTCACATGAGTTATGAGCGTTCCGCAACATCCCACATCGCATCACATCACGTCACGTCACAACACCTCTTCACACAACAGTTCACAACACACACGCATCAAACACAGTACCTAACACAGCTCATTACTACAACACAACAATCACACGAACATCAACGAGACGACTCGTAATAATCTAATATTTACCACTCAAACTATCAAAAGGGGTTAGATCCGTACGAGATCCGCCTTCTTATCATTTCATGCGTGAAGCCAGACGTTCGATCGCAACAACCACCCCAATTTCTTTTGCTTGTTAAAACCGCCAAGTGCCGGAGTGACGTTTCGCAGTGGGTTTCGTGTAAAATAAAGTTTTCATATAGAAATTTAAAACATTTTTTACTATTAATTATTATTATTTGAGAATTTATAAAAATTGTATACAGTGTGTTTGTGTTGTGTGGAAATATACTATATCAAAAGTATATATCGAGTAAGTATACTAGTGTCACACGTTAACACTGACGATTTAACAAATGCCATTCGGCAAGTTTTATGTGAACAATTACCAATCTGGTAGAAACAGTATCAAACTCAAGCATTTGACTTTACTTTGGTATTTTGCATACTATTCGTAACAAAATAACTGGTAACGCAGACAGTCATATAATGTTCCTTTAAATTGGAGTGCCATCTCCGAATGCCTCACGCTATACTATGCAGAAAAAGGGACTTGAGTACATTATAATACCAAATGGCGACCAAAGCACAAGGTTCTAACCAGTCTGTTGAAGATTTCCATCAGTCCGTTTATAAGCATTTATCTTTGATTGTTAATAAGATAGGTTGTATGGAATTAGTCAGGAAATCAGAACAACTAATGACCAAGCTGTACAAGGCCCTTGATACCTTTATTAGCGGATTATGTGGAGACCTTTTACATCTTCTCGGCATAAAAGAGGCTACAGATTTACAAATCGGATTATATTTATGTTTGAAGTTAGAGAATCAAACACACCATATCAATCATACGTAAAATAGAGGACAACAAAACGTATTTAGAAATCAACCCAATAGACCAATATTAGTACCACGCCAGGTTCCGACACCTAACCATTTACATTTTCAAGCTAGATTATTTCTTTCACCTAGAATTAGCACCCTGCAAAACCCAACTATGCATCCCAGACAATCAAATAATTTTTTTTAACAACCACAACAAAGGGAATATTTTACTAATGTAGGTAACCAATTCGCACAGAATCATAACGTACAACGACTAATATACAAACCATTTCATCCTACGGTTGCCAAACCACAACCGCGACCAGAACCGATAGACTGATGTCCACCCATGCGCACTACCAAAATAGCCAAACGACAAAGGAATTTTAGCATTCCGACAGACACTTACAAACAGATACAGAAGAACCAGTACCGTATATGTTAACAACAGCGTGCTAGTCATTTCTCCTTTTTGCTATGTGGGTCCAATTGGAGATTCCAAGCGAAGCCAGGTTCTACTCCACCTTGTCCCTCCAACGGAGTGGAGGTGGGTACTGTATCTCATACAGCTCCTCGTTCCATAAAATGCGGTATTCGCCGTGGCCAATGCGCGAAGAACATTTTCTCGAAAACTCTGTTGGCAAGAGTTATTCTGCGTTAGATTTCGATGCTGACATTATTGTTGATGTTATTACTGGCGACGACTGTTTGTTTGATGACGAGAGATATAGTATTTCGTTTTCAGTTGTTGATTTTCCAGGTCTACAGCCACACTGATAAGGTTCAATCAGTTTGTTGACGGTGGGTTTTAATCTTACACACAATACGCTCGATAGCCATTGTAGTTGTGGGGTCTACCTTTTTGCGGATTGGGCCCACTTAAATTCCAATTGTTAGGCATGCTTTCGTCCGACCATATTTTACAAAGAAGCTGATGCATGCTCCTTATCAGTTCTTCACCGCCGTGTTTGAATAGCTCGGCCGGCAATCCATCGGCCCCCGCCTCTTTTTGTTCTTCAGACAGGTAATTGCTATTCGAATTTCTTCATGATGCTATCCTCAACCTTTTCGCGATTTTATATTTAGAGTTCTTCGCCGAGTTAAAGTTGAGTACCGGGAAAAAGTTGACAATTTTACATGGTCCTTCGGGCTTAATTAATCACGACTCGCTGACAAAATCAACAAAAAAAAGTGCAGTGCAAAAAAAGTATAAAAAATCTTATATGTGTACGTGTACGTATAAATAGGGTTACCATATCGGCCTCAGTCAAAATCAGTCCCGTTGCATATGTAACTGGACAAATACTTGTGAAAATCCTTACAATGCATGTCTTTCAAGTTATATTGAACAAGTACAATATTCTTAACAGTCTCAACTGAGACGCTCGTTACCTCACTGTGTATTGATTAAGGAAAAAATACGCGGGCAATTTGCGTTGTGACCAGGGATAGACAACAAATACTGAACTATTATCAAGATTTCGGAAAACGACTCACCGTTCTTATTAGCTTGGAAGAATTGACACAGCTAGTCATTAACAGATTACGCAAAAAACTCGTCTGATATTTCTCGATCTCGTTTTTCGATTTCAAGAACGCATTCAAATTTGCCAAAGGATCGATCAATATGTTGTCGTCAATATGAACATTTTTCGAGTCTAAAAACATAATCGTCTCAACAACATGTTCATATTTCACTTTTGAATCAGGCTCAGACGAAAATTGCAAGCAACGAAATATTTTGAATTCGGAAAGTGATGCAGTCCACTTCAGTAAATAGCCCAACGATTCTCGATAAACCATGCAAATATTTTCTCGAAAGTTCGCACATCCTTCATGTTTTGCGATGTTGGCTAATCCATTAAATTGCGTTCTCATAAGATAGGTCGTATCAGCTGATTCGGCTTGAGGGTTTATGTTGCTTGCTGTTTCAGCTATTAGGCGAAAAAAATTGCCCGTTCCGGATTCGGATTCCGTTTATGAAATATAATAGTTGTGAACACACCGGTGATTAATAAATTATATAAGTAAATTCCGCAAATTCAAGTCGAGACATGTGAGTGACATATGATGCAGTCGCATTTCCATGTGTATCATATGGTGTGCGTTCCAAAACTCAACCGAGTTTGAATCTCGCAGGAATTTTATACCGAAATAAACCAAACGTACGTAAGAGAAAAAAAGGGCAAAAGTGCAGTTAAAAATAAAAACAAAAAAGTGAGGTGACAAAACTATGCGAAAAATAAAATGCCCGAAGGATGTACTTGCGTCCCACGTACTTTGTGTACAGCTGCTGTACATCGTGTATTAACATTTATAGCTGGGCTCTAAGCTGCCGGTGGGGTCGGCAGGTCGCGGATAGCCGGACGGCCTGTAGTAGCAGGTTAGTTGCGAAATCAGTTTAAACGAATAAGCAATCCCCGACGATGAGCGACAGGAGTGGAGCATGCGGTATAAAAGCTAGCAAATCCGTTGAAGCTCCTGTGACTGTGGCGAACCGACACCACCTCTTAGAAATATGTGTCCCCCTCAACACGCATAGGCTGAGTAGGATGAGTAATACAAAAATCCAGGTGCGACGGAACCATAATGGGCGGCTCCCTGGTCAGCGTCTATTCACCAGGTTAGGTGCGGCTGTTAAAAGAATCTAAAGTTGACCGGTACACAACGTGGCGCACTGGGAGTCCCTCGAAACCTTAACAACGACTTCTTCGTTGTTAGTGTGAAAAGGGTGATGTGAGCTTGCTCTACCGAGGTTGCTCTGCTCAAGAAGTGTGCATTGGGCGTAGGATTAGTAGCCTGCGTTGCCCAGGGCGAGCGCCGGTCCGTCCGTGTTTTCCGGGACTGGTAAAGCGAAGGACAGGCCTCAGGAAACTGGGGTAGGGGCAGTGTCCCCGAGGGTACACCTGTTCCTTTCTATTTCGGCCCGCCCCTCTGCACACGATGCGCTGGTAAAACAAACATATGGAGCTTATTACGAGAAACAAAAATAACAATAACAACAGCAGCAACATCTCAGGAATAATAGGAAGCTTGAGTGAAAATAATAATAACGTGCATTCTTCCCAGAATTCGGCGATAATGGATACAGACCCCTTTAAGAGGGCACCAAAACTGGGTAGGTCCCCGATAAAAAACCTTGGTGTTGAAAAAGCTTTGAGAGCGAGGTCATCACCATCAGCGTTGGGCGACACCACTCCCTTGGCAAAGGCGATACAACCTCGTGGAGACTGTATGGCTGAACTAGAGAATGCGATCAAGAAGCTGATTGAAACAATGCGCCCACCCCAGCGGACTATCAACAACACCATGCGAGATCTTCTCGGTGTGATAGCAAAATTACATGCTCAGGAAGAGCACACTGCAAATAAAGAAGCACGACGAAGTTTTCTCGTCAACCAACAACCGGAGAGAATACACCAAAGAAGCCTCGCCACGAGGTTCAACCAAAGCGAAGAACACCGCCGAAGAAAAATAAAACCACCCATAGGGAATGGCCGAGTAAGCCTGAAGTTCCCTTGAACAAAGAAACAAAGAGTGATAACTCCATCAAAGACAATGATAAAGAAAAGGGAAACAAGATGATTGAATTGCAGTCAAACGTAAGCAACAAAAGAAGGCACCACATAAGCCGCCACCTCGACCTGATGCAATAGTCATTGAAAAAACAGGTGACATGTCATATAGCGACATCCTAAGGACAGTTAGGAAAAATGATACACTGCAGAAGCTAGGGGAAAATGTAACAAAAATCAGAAAGACGGCCAAAGGACAAATCCTGCTAGAGTTGAAAGAGGCACACATGACGAGCACAGGGATTTTCAAGACCGAAATAAGCAAAGTACTGAGAGAAAATGCACAGATAAAAGCTTTAACTCACAAGGTCATGCTATAAATACGTGACCTCGACGAAATCACGACTAAAGAGGACATTGCCGAGTCTATACGACGACAAATAACTGGGTTGAGTAGTTTTGATGAAAACTCGATCAAGAGTATCAGATCAGCGTACTTAGGAACCCAAACTGCAGTGGTAAGCCTACACGCGCTGGAGGCAAGAATACTTGAAGACGCACACAAAATCAAAATAGGTTGGGTAGTGTGCAGAATAAGGGCGAAACAAAATCTCAAGAGGTGCTACAGATGTCTTGAGTACGGTCATCTGGCGAAAACTTGCAACAATCCTGATGATAGGAGCCAGTGCTGTGCCAAGTGTGGAGAAAGTGGACACTTTGCGAAGTCGTGCGACAAGAACCCGTCGTGTAGTGCATGCAAGAAAAAGGGCAGGGAAAACACCGACCACCAAATTGGTAGTAAAAAGTATCCTCTCTACCAAGAAGCATGTAGAAACAGCAGAAAATGAGAGTCATGCAACTCAACCTCAATCACTGTGAGGCTGCACAAGAACTTCTTAAGCAGACGGTTTATGAGGAAAAGGTCGATGTAGCTATATTCAGTGAACAGTATAAAAATATAACCGACGCAACATGGATCTCTGACGACACGAAAAAAGCTGCCATATGGGCATGTGGAGGTAAAGTCATTCAAGATAAACCGCTATTAGGGAAATGTTTCTACACTCGAGCGAAAGTCTCTGGGATCAACTTCTACAATTGCTACATACAACCAAGCATATCGCAGAGTGACTTTGATAAAATCCTTGACGAACTGGTCACAGAAGTTTTATCAACTACGAGGAACGTGGTCGCGGGCGATTTTAATGTTTAGGCGATGGATTGAGGTAGCATCTGTACAAATAGGCGTGGAGATGCCTTACTAAAGGCATTCTCGTCGCTAGACATGGTGTTACTGAACACCGGCAACCAGAACACCTTCGAGAAGAACGACCGTAGCTCCGTTATCGACATAACCTTCGCTAGCAGCTCTCTGGCGCGGACAACAAATTGGCAAGTGTGTGACCTTTACACACACAGTGATCATTATGCAATCATGTTTGAAATCCAAGACTCAGCGAACAATCGAAGGAGAGTGCCCACTAAGATAAGACGAAACAAAGGATGGAAAATTGAAATTCTTGACATCGAACTAGTCAAGCTCTCATTAGATGATAATCTAACATGCCAAGAAGACATAGATAGACAGACGGAAATGTTAGTGAGGTACGTTTGTAAAGCATGCGACGCTTCTATGACTAGAAAGAAAAATGGCACCCATAGAAAGCCTGTTTACTGGTGGAGTGAGGAGATCGACACATTAAGAAAGGAATGCCATAAAGCGAGAAGGAGGTGTCAAAGGAGTCGGGGACTCACGGAGCAAACGCAATTACGTGCATGCTTCAAAAGAAAACGAAGCGATTTTAAAAAAGCAATTAAAAAAAGTAAATCTTGCTGCTTTAAAGAACTTTGCGGAAAAATCGATGAAAACCCATGGGGTGATGCTTACAAGCTGGTAATGAAGAAAATAAGAGGTAGCAAAGGACAAGCACCAACGTGCCCAGCACTACTGAAAACCGTTGTGGAGACCTTATTCCCCGCACAGCCCCCAGAGAACCAAACGGTTAGCATGCAAGAACCTGCTGAAACAGAAGATACAATAGTCACTGATGTGGAAGTTATAGAAACAGCAGAGGGATTTGGCAATGCCAAAGCACCAGGCGTGGATGGTATTCCTAATAAGGCCTTAAAGATTGCCATTAAGCACAATACGAGACCATTCACAGAATTGCTTACGCGATGTTTACAAAAAGGTGTATTCCCAAAAACCTGGAAAAAGCAGAGACTGGTCTTGTTGCATAAACCATATAAACCAGCCGGAGAACCCAATTCATACCGACCACTCTTTATGTTGGATACGATGGGCAAGATACTAGAGCGGATAATCTGTGCACGATTAGAGCTGCATTTAGAAAAAGAAGATAAGAAAGGTCTGTCCGACAATCAGTATGGATTCCGCAAGCATAGATCAACCACTGATGCAATCAAGAAGCTTACCGGCACAGCTAACAAGGCAATAGAAGGTACCAGATGGCTGTATGGTGCAAAGGAATACTGCGCAGTAGTCACGTTGGACGTTAAAAACCCGTTCAACTCGGCATATTGGCCCCATATTATAAGTGCACTAGAACGTAAAGAAACCCCAGCTTACTTGGTTAAGATCATATCCAGCTACCTGTCTGACCGGCTGTTACTGTACGATACGGATGACGGACAAAAAAAGTATGAGGTAACGGGCGGAGTTCCGCAAGGCTCGGTGCTTGGCCCATTGTTGTGGGATGTGTTGTATGACGGGGTACTGCGTCTCCCACTCCCGAAGCAGGTGCAGATCATCGGGTACGCGGATGATATTGCCATAACCGCAGTGGCAAAAGAACTTGGCCAACTCGAAAACCTCTGCAATCATGCAGCGACGGCAATCAAAGACTGGCTCACGGCAACAAGCCTCCAACTCGCTGGACAAAAGGCAGAAGCTGTGCTGATCACAAGTAGGAAAAAACCCGAAGACATCAAACTAAATATCGACGGTCATACCATCGTGACACAGAAGTCGCTGAAGTATTTAGGAGTACTGATAGACAATAGACTCAGCTACAAAGAGCACATTGAAAAGGCATGTGAAAAAGCAGCAAGTGCAACGGCCGCCCTTGCAAGAATAATGGCCAACTTCGGTGGACCAAGCCAAAATAGCCGTATGCTACTGGCCAAAGTGAGCCAATCAATTATGATGTACGCAGCGCCCATATGGGGACCAGCACTACAGCAAAAGACGTATGCTAGGAAAGCGAATTCTGCAATGCGGCTCAGTGCCATTAGAGTCACATGTGCATTTCGTACGGTATCCCACGAAGCGGCTGGTATCTTAGCAGGCATCATGCCACCAGATATAAGGGCTACGGAACTCAAAAGAGTAAATGACAGGTCTACAAGTCTGGGCAGGCGACAAACGGCTGAAGAACGGAAGGATGAGAGGCAAACAAGCCTCGATGAGTGGCAGAAACGATGGGATGCAGCTACGACGGGAAGATGGACCCACAGACTTATTGGAAGTGTGCAAGAATGGATAGAGAGGAAACATGGAGAAACAGATTTCTACCTGACGCAGTTTCTGACGGGGCACGGGTGTTTTAGGGAGTATCTTCATAAGCATGGGCATGACGACAGGACGAATTGTTCCTTCTGCGACAGCAGCGGAGAAAACGCGCTGCACATCTTCTTTTTCTGCCAACGGTATGAAAAGGAGAGAGCTGATCTACAGAAACTGACAACGGAAAGAGTGACACCGGATAACATCGTGCGATGCATGACTGAATCGAAAGAAGTGTGGGATAGTGTGAAAGAGTGGTGTGCTATAGCTCTGAAATAGCTAAGAAGGAAAGAGTGGCAACGGAGAGAAATCAGAAGGATGAATGAGGAGTAGGTCTGAATGGCGTGACTGATGAGCCGAATGGCTAAGCTTGGCCTCACGATGTTATGCTTAACGGCGGTTCCGTGGGGCAAATAAACAAGCAAAGACAATGGAGTTAAGGGTTTAGTACGTAGGCGTATTGGTCTCCGCTTCAGTGACCAATACGAATCGTGCATACCGTCCGGAGAAATGACGGTATCTTTCGAAGATTCCCCCTCCAAAATCAAAAACAAAACAACAAAAAAAAAATCCCCAACTGAAGGAGTGCAGTGAAGTGCTGTGACATTAAAATAGGTACACATACGTGTACAAGCATATACAACAGAATATCGTAAAAAAGAAAAATTTCGCAAACGCAAACGGTCGCGATACACACAAACAAAAAACGGCAATAAATTAATAAAACGGACCACACAAATAACCCACAAATAAAAATCATTTAAAAAAAAGCAAACAGCTCACCCAAAACATGACAGCGAAGCAGGATATGCCTCTCCTCGGCCCTCCAAAAAGGCCTGGTTCCACCGTAACACATCACTTCTTGCTAAAGTAACATCTGGATATGAAATCGTTTCGCCGTACACGATATTCAAATCCATTTTGAGGTCGTTCTTCAAACAGTGAATATGTGCGACAAGCAAGCGGAAAATTGTTCGCCCGCGATCTTTCCTATTCGACGACACGAGAAAATGAGATTTTGTGTGCACACAGCGCCATACACGACATTCTTGTGTGCGCACCGATCGTAAGAAATCAAACATTTTCGCGAACATGGATTGGTATGCGCACAAGCCCATACACGAGTACACCGCAATCGCACACATACGGATCGAATGCACATGTGTGTCGAGTATGGCCACTTTAAGCCTGCTTAATCATAAAAAACGTCTCTGTTGCAGATTTTCCGAGTTTCTTACTTTATGAATGAGTTATTTAATAGTTTTAATACAAATGAACTTTTGCTATTATCTTTAATTAGGTTATTTAGTTCTTTATAATTAGAGATATATGAAAGTATAATAAGTAGAGGCCTCGGTTCATACTTCGGATTTTCATTTATAGCTGTGTGGTTTTCACCGTTCGAGAATAAAGTATTTTTTTTTTTATGATCACTTGTGGTGAAACTTTGGCTTTACACTTTTTATTAGACCTTTTGTTTTTCTTTAAAATTCAATTTGAACCCATACCTACTTCTTCTTCATCAGTTTCGTATTGTGATCGACAATAATTAGGCACAAGTGGGCGATTACTTTGTTATTTAAGCTTCTGATTTTTACTTTTCAATTGTTCGCGTAATTGTTCTTATTCTTCCAATTTTTGCTTCAACTCATCTATTTCGAAAACTAATTTTTTTGGGTCTTGTTGGTACTTCGTGATCCCTTACAGTGGGCGGGATAAGAAGCATAATATAGTCATGTTTTATATGATTATTGTATAAGGGCTTATTCGTAGGTCAGGTGAGATAGCAATAGTTAGTTTTTTTTTTGTTTTCGGAGGGGGAATCTTCTAAAGATACTGCCAGGGTGAGACTGGTAGCATGCACGAATCATATTGTTCGCTAGAGTACACCTCTTTCGGGACCGCGCCCAGACAGTGTTAAATCACTATGTTGGACTTGCGAAACAGTATGCCTACGTACTAAACCCTTAACTCCGGCTGCTGTAGCTTGTATTCGGACCTGCGTGACCGCCGTTAAGCACTACTTCGCAGGACCAATAGTTAGTAAAAATAAATATGTGGCAACTACCAGATGAAGCGTTTACAAGTTCAGTGTATACTTTTAGGCTAATCTAGTACAGGCAGAGAACGTAAATTATAGACAGAGAACGTTTACAATAGAGAAGGTTCACGGCGCGATGAACGTAAAAATATTTTTGGCTAACTCGGTCGAGATGGAGGAGTTTCACCACTGCCAGCTCGGCAGCTGAAATTTTAACATTTTCGCTTGAACAGAGCTGAACGTGGAATAAAAATTATGCTCAAAACTAACAGACGTACATACGTTCTCTCTTTTGCTTATATTTTTATACGTTTATATGCAAACATGTGTATTCATATGAATTCTTTTTGGGCAATTAAATTACTTTTCAGAGCAATATTCGTAGTTAATGTGAAAATAAAGCCTATTTTTTAATTATTTTTTGTATTTGATTTATTCATACTTACATATGTATGTATTTATATAACAAACTATCATAATATTACTTAAAAAGGGAAATACATATATTACAATAGTGATAAAAGAACATTCATCGTATATTTTATCATTCAAAACTTATATTCACATGTGTCATGACCATATGTGTTTATGTTCGCTTTCGCGAATTCAATTCATATTATCTTCTTCTTCTTGATTGGCTTGACACCGCTTACGCGATTATAGCCGAGTTAACAACAGCGCGCCAGTCGTTTCTTCTTTTCGCTACGTGGGGGCAATTGGATATTCCAAGCGAAGCCAAGCCCTTCTCCACTTGGTCCTTCCAACGGAGTGGAGGTCTTCCTCTTCCTCTGCTTCCCCCGGCGGGTACTGCGTCGAATACTTTCAGAGCTGGAGTGTTTTCGTCCATCCGGACAACACGACCTAGCCAGCGTAGCCGCTGTCTTTTAATTTGCTGAACTATGTCAATGTCGTCGTATATCTCGTACAGCTCATCGTTCCATCGAATGCGATATTCGCCTTGGGTAACGCGCAAAGGACCATAAATCTTTCGCAGAACTTTTCTCTCGAAAACTCGCAACGTCGACTCATCCGTTGTTGACATCGTCCAAGACTCTACACCATATAGCAGGATGGGAATTATGAGTGACTTATAGAGTTTGGTTTTTGTTTGTCGCGAGAGGACTTTGCTTCTCAATTGCCTACTCAGTCCGAAGTAACACTTGTTGGCAAGAGTTATTCTGCGTTGGATTTCTAGGCTGACATGGTTGGTGGTGTTTACGCTGGTTCCAAGATAGACGAAATTATCTACAACTTCAAAGTTATGACTGTCAACAGTGACGTGAGTGCCAAGTCGCGAGCGCGACGACTGTTTGTTTGATGACAGGAGATATTTCGTCTGCCAGACCCATTTATTTTGCTTCCTTGTCCAGCCTGGAGAAAGCAGAACTGACGGCGCGGTTGTTGAGGCCGATGATATCAATATCATCGGCATACGCCAGGAGCTGTACACTCTTATAGAAGATGGTACCTTCTCTATTTAGTTCTGCAGCTCGAACTATTTTCTCCAAAAACAGGTTGAAAAAGTCGGACGATAGGGAATCGCCTTGTCTGAAACCTCGCTTGGTATCGAACGGCTCAGAGAGGTC
Organism: Bactrocera neohumeralis; assembly: GCF_024586455.1. Lineage (NCBI taxonomy): Eukaryota > Metazoa > Arthropoda > Insecta > Diptera > Tephritidae > Bactrocera > Bactrocera neohumeralis. The sequence continues at coordinate 5,360,129 of NW_026089622.1, read as the reverse complement.
CTTCCCGATTCTAACGGAGCTTTTGGTGTTGCTCAACGTCAGCTTACACAGCCGTATTAGTTTTGCGGGAATACCAAATTCAGACATCGCGGCATAAAGGCAGCTCCTTTTCGTGCTGTCGAAAGCAGCTTTGAAATCGACGAAGAGGTGGTGTGTGTCGATTCTCCTTTCACGGGTCTTTTCCAAGATTTGGCGCATGGTGAATATCTGGTCGGTTGTTGATTTGTCAGGTCTATAGCCACACTGATAAGGTCCAGTCAGTTTATCACTTATCAATAATAACATGCGCGCGCTGCTCATATGTACATACATAAATATGGGCGCATGACATTGGTACACAAATAATGCATGTAGATATGTCACCCCCAAAAATTACAAAACAAGAATTGTCTCAAATAGCATCAGCAGCGTCACAAGTCAATAGGCATGGCAGCCAAATAGTCGATGCCCAAATTTGTAGAAAAACACACAACAAAAACTTTTTCATTAATGAATGCAAACGCATTTTCAACAGGCAAACTCGCATCATTCATAAAAGCAAACACCATTACACATCCCCGAGCATGCCTTTGCCTACAAGCGTCTTTACAGCACATAACCGGGATTGACTGTATTTGTGAAGGAATATAAAAAATATTTTTACGCGGCTGGCAAAAATCTGCGTCGATATGTATGCACGCTCATACATCTTCATACATATTTACGCAAGTTCGTAGTCATGCCACCTATGTATGTAAATATATTCACTTATGTCTACATACCACATTTTATCGATATTGAGTTGCTTCAAATCATTAATTTAACATATTTAAGTTAATTAACCTTCTTCATCTTACTGATGTATATAAAGCTAATGATATAAAGCCATGACGGCAGTGCATTTGGAAGAATTCCACAATCTTATATATTATTAAGATTTTTGTGAGCACGGAAAAATATTTTAGAATTGCCAAATATTAGCCGTGTTTTATTTGACCACCACAAGCTAATAGCTAAATCATGGACAAATAAAACGCATTTAGCTTATTTCACATTTTCGCTTAAATATGAACTATGTTGGCAACGCGGGAAATAACAATCATTGAAAGTTTTACAGCACTCTTTAATGAATCAAAAATAGAAAAGCTACTTGATTTCATAACGAATACATATTGTTTTATTTAACGGAGTTATATAATCAAGCTTATTATAAAATGAACATTTTTTACATACAAATCTTGAACAAATGCATACGTATGTATGTGTTTATATAAAACAAATATGTTGTAAAATTATAAATAATTTTATTATTTGATATTGAAAATGGAAAATGTTGCTCTAAAGTGCATTTTAAAATTAATAAAATTAAAATTTATTCATTTCTTCGTGTTAAAGTTGTAAGCAACGAACGGCGATCTCCACTTGCTTCTCTCGCCAGCTCATTAGCAGGTTCTGGCTCCGGTTCGGCACTTTCAATTTGAGTGTCAATAATTGTTTCGTCGTTTGTAATAATACATATATTGTGCATAATGCATGCACTTGCAACTAAATTCAAAATTTCAGTGCTTCAAATGCATTTTCAACAACTATTCTTGCTGAAGAATGTGTTTTGTTAAAGCTGATTTGATTAGCGTTAACGAACCCTAATCTTTAAACACCGGTATGAGGTAATTTCAAAATATATATGTTTGTCTGGTATTTGTTTCCTTTGAAAAAACTTGCGACTTGTTTCTTCCAACGCATCTCCAGTCGGCCACTTAACAAACTCATGGTCTATTGAGATAACCCACGCGACAACCCTTCGTAGCAAAACGGGTTCGTTCACTTTCTTCATATCTTCCTGCAAAAAATACTCATACAGAGAAGTCTAATAACAAAAACAAAGCATACCTATTAAGTCGAACTTGATTCATCCTTTTCATCATTTGAATTTGTGTACTATGTACCAAGCAATTGGAAAACACAAAAAATTTAATTTTGTCTTAATATTAATTTAAAATCCCTACTTACCGCATATTTTATAAAATTTTCCATTTCGTGCACTTCTATACTTTTCATTTATATATTTTTCATTTGTTTACATTTTTATCTGTCAAAATGAGGGTTGTCGCTAATGCCAACTACTTTTTTTGAGAAAACTCATAGCTATTGTGAATGAAAAAAGCATTTTAACTGGCAATGCCTCTAGTCCAATATACAAGCTATGAAAGCTTATGACAAGCCAGCGTAATTATGTTGGCTAAGTCTTCCATACAAAATAAGCTAAAAGCTTAATTGGCTGGTCAAATAAAACACGCCTATTACACTGTGGAACATTTTTGGGATTATTGTCTGGGGGTGAGAAATTTCAAGTCCAGTACAGTAAAACCCTTTTAAATTTTTTTTCTTATCTTGATGTTTTTTCGCTTAGTTGTAACATTTTGGCAAAAACGTAGTTTAACATAACTCGCGAACCACTTGTCCGATTTTGATGAAACAAATTTAAAAAATTAAGAATTAAAATTTGTTTTTATTTGTTTTTATTCAAAAAAGTATAATTTGTCGCCTTTTTTTTTACAAATTTTCCCCAATAACTCCAGACTTCTGGCCATAAACTACTAAAAAAATAAAGTAAACATTTTTATAATTTTTGGTTTTTTTTTTATTTATTTATTTTTATTTATTTTAATAAATATTGCCTAGACTTTTTCAATGGTGGTTGTTCGGGACTAGTGGCATCGCATTCATCTCGGGTAAATTAGTTTCAAAAACAAGAAAACTTCATCTCTTTTGGCGACAGTTTTGCTAAAATTCTTAACAATTCCAAGTTTAATATGCAGTGGCAGCAATATCTTCTCCTTCGGCACTAGAGGCTAACGAATAATATTGGCCCTTTGTAACCTGCTGTGCTCTCTGAGTTTCCATCCGTGGCATGCATATTGGTCACCGGAAAATCGTGTGTCCCAATCGCACAAAAAGCACATATATTTTATATAGCCGCTTTGAAGACCGCAAAGCATTGCTACAACTTTTAAATCGCAGCATATGCGCCACATATGTTTGGCGTAGTTAACCATTTTTAAAATATTTTCCAGTCCATCATTTGTTTCTTTCGTTTCTGTACTATAGGCGATTGGAACTGAAGGTTTTTTATTGGTCTTATGCAGTAAAACCGCTTTCAAGCTGAGTTTTGAACTGTCAATAAATAATCTTCATTCATCTGCTTCATATTTTATTTCCATTGCGTTCATCAATTTTCTTACATCCGGGCAATATGCAGAAGTTTTTTCATCATTCACAAGGAATAAACTTTGGAGTGTTGCCTGACGACTTCGATAAGCTGTGACTTTCACACTGGGTGCCCGATTTATGCTGTGTTAATTCCAACTTGGCATCAATTGAATCAAGCTTATTTTGATTTATTAAAATTGGCTCATTGGATACTGATGGCTCATATGGGGGATCATCACGTGCGTGATATGTCGGAGCAGTCGTAAAAGAGAAAATATCTGGGAAAGAAGCTTTTGGCACAGGAATGTGGTCCGAATGAGGCAATGGTGTTGCGGCACTTGCAACACCAACGGAGTTATACGATTTTCTTATCCTTTTTGCGGATCCTTTATTCGCACATGCATAGCAATTCAATGGATTGTGACCTTCGCCAGGATTAGTCCAAGTCATTGGGATACCGAATGGCATACTTTCACGTCTTCTATTTTTCCAATCCATTAGACGGTTGTAGCAGCTTTTACACACTATATTTGGTACCCAATTTTCGTCATCTCGTATGTTTGAACAAAATCAGTACTGAAATTTCCCCTTTTTTATGTGTTGAGACATATTGACCACAGCAGTAGCAAAATCTATTTATATCTGGCTTGCACAGTTCCATATTTTGTTCTCTTTTGTTCACTTTTAAAAAATTTGAGAATTTGTTGAATGACAAAAATCACAGAACCAGTGTGAGGAAGAGAAGAAGTATAATGACAATGCATGTTTTATGTTAACATTACAGAACCAGTTTTGTTGGATTTTATATGAATTAAGAAAAATATATATTTAAATTTTTAGGAAAAAAATACTTTTTTCCTTTCATACATTCATTTTTAACTTCGAAAGTGTTGCACATATAGGAAAACGGTATAGAACAGATTAGAGAAACTGTAATTCTTAATTTTTCTAAATTTGTTTCATCAAAATCGGACAAGTGTTTCGCGAGTTATATTAAACTACGTTTTTGCCAAAATGTTACAACTAAGCGAAAAAACATCAAGATAAGGAAAAAATTTAAAAGGTCATAAAAAAAAACTGACACATACGAACGCCAAGCCCTTTGTGGGTTTTACTATACTGACCTAGTACCATCACCCAAACTTGGAATTTCTCACCCCCCAGATTAGCTGTTGTACTGTGTTATAAATCAACAGCTATGTTGCCACTTTTCTCACTTCTTTCTGTGAAGAAACATGAGAAAGTTGTTCAATTTATGATTTTTAGCATTTGCCATCGTCGCGAAAAGACGCTTGTTAGCAAAGGCATTCTCGGGGAGATGTAATAGTGTTTGTTTTTATGAATGATGCGAGTTTGCCTGTTGAAAGTGAGCTTGTGTTCATGAATGAAAATGTTGTTGTTGTGTGTTTTTCTACAAATTTGGGCATTGACTATTTGGCTGCCATATCGACTTGTGACGCTGCTGATGCTATTTGGGACAATTGTTGTTTTGTAATTTTTGCGGGTGACATATTTGCATGTGTACGCATATGTATACAAGTATGTATGTAGATTTGTGTATGCGTTACCCAGCAAAACTTGCGTGACCGAAACTCCAATACATTTACACAATTTTTACTTGTCACTAACACTCCCTCACAAATCTTTGAAATGAGTAAGAAGTCAATCTATTGTGTCTTTTGTTTGTTTTATATTATAAGCTCTTCACTCAACAGATGTTAAGCAAAAATAAAACAAAAGAAGACAAACAAATTTTTTTATCTGTCACCGCTTATTGAAAACGATGGATGTGAAAGCGTACAGCATGATACCGTGAATTTGACGTTTGCTTGTTCGTTGTGACAAATTTAATTCGAAGAAAAAAAGAATTCGGTTACAAACGCGTCGATAATTGAGAATTATGCAGATTTTTGCTTGTGCATATTTATGCAAATAATTGTGTTTCTTTAATATTTGTGAATATTTTGTGTCTTCAAGTGCAATAATATTTGGAAAAAGGGTGAGTAAAACAAATACTAATTCAATACGAAGAAAAATACATTTAGTGCATATATGAGCCGGGAAAAAAAGGCTTTTAATCTTAGTGCATCTAAATTTGTGAAAAAGATGTAAATTTTGATTGTGTTCCTGATGTGGAGGAATGCCGTTCACTAAGCTCCCTTGATTTTTCTTCAAATAGCAGTGAAAGCTATGTTAGTGATAGGAATAATAGCGATTGCGAAATTTTAAAAGTGGTAAAAAATAATTCATTTAGTTTAGAATTAAAAGCTTGGGCTTTAAGAAATAGGGTATCCCATAATACAGTAACCGATCTTCTGCAAAAGTTGCGAAAAATAGGTTGCACAGATTTACCTCTAACGGCTAAAAGTCTCTTAGGTACCAGCCGAAAAAACGTAAATATTCAAACGATTCCAAGTGGAACTTTTTTATATAGAGGAACTTAAAATCATTTTGAGAGAAATTCATTTCCTCAACTTGAAAATGAAAATAATATTGTGCTAGATTTTTCTATTCCACATCAGGGCAAGTTTCTTCTAATTCCGATTTTACTTCATCTATTTCATGAATTTTGAAATTAGTACCACTGTAATTATTGTATCCCGGTGGTATTTTATTATTTTATGTTAAGTTATTTAAAATGAATTTTGATGCTGCTCAATTTTTATTTCTTAATCAGATGGATTCACCAGCGCTTTTTGATGACACCTATTTGGAGGAATGCCCAACAACTTCTTCGACTCCCGTAAAAGGTGCATGTAAAATTGTCATTTTAGTTTTTAGTTTATTTTTACGCATTCGTTAGTGTTGAACAATTGACATTTAAATGGAAGAAATTCAACATTTCTGGTTGCTACAACTCAGAGGCAAGCTTCTCAAAACAACAAGGAAACAAGTTGCCTGTGGATGGAAATGGTAATCCAATATATTGTTAAAATGCATTTCTTAAAATTTTTTACTTTATTATGTTTACACCTTTTTCAGATGTTTTTAACATGTTAAAAACTATTTCCACCCAACTACAAAAGTTGTCATCTGTACACTGACGAATTCCTGACTTTGTGTAACTGGGACGGTAGGGGAGGCAAGCAAGCGCTATCAGAGTTTCCGTTGTCCAACATATAATATGGTAAATTTTATACATACATATTACCTACAAAGTTGTATTTTAAATTGATTTTTCATTACATTTTCTATAGATTCTTTCATCACTTGTGGACTTGCAAATTTCGAGCAACAAATGCGGAAGTCCATCGAAATGAGACACCATAGATTTAAGCGAAAAAAATGTAGAAAGCGAAAAGCTGAAGAATGATAACATTGTAATAATTTTTTACACATATGTATATGTATATATTATTTTTGTATCTATATAATAATTTATTGAAATAGTTTTTATATTATTAAAAAAAATGTCAAAAGATGAAGGAAATGAATTTAATGTAAATTTAAATAAAATTATTTTGTTATTAAAATTAATAAAAAAAAATATATTTTATAAAAAAAATCTTTATATTTTAGGGTTTGAAGGAATGACAAGCGAGTGGTTTACCCACTAGGCTATTGCAGAATGCACCGTCACGCTTTCCTGAAACCAGTTTTGTTGATTTATACCAAATTTAATGAAAGTGTGAGAAAGAAGGATATAGTTTTATTACAGCAGAAAATATGTGAGCGAGAAGGTGATACAAGATCACATGTATATAAAAGTTTTGGGAGCTTTTTTGATTCGCCTTTAAGAACGTGATAAGAAAAAGTGACAATTAAACCGGCACGCGTTACCGGCATGTCACTAGGTAACATGACCGTCACTGTTCTAACTGGGTATTTGTGTACCAATGTTATACGCACATATTTATGTATGTACATATGAGCAACGCGCACATGTTATTATTGATGTGATAATATGATTTGAATTTGCGAAAGCGACCATAAACACATATGGTCATGACACATGTGAATATATGTATGTAAGTTTTGAATGATAAAATATACGATTAATGTGCATTTATCACTAATGTAACATACTTCATTTTTTTAATAATATTATGATTGTTTGTTATATACATATACACATAAGTATGAATATATCAAATACAAAAAATAATTTAAAAATAGGCCTTATTTTCCCATTAACTACGAATATTGCTTTGAAAAGGTTAATTAATTCAAATGTATTCATAAATATGCACAAAAAGAATTCATATGAATACACATGTTTGCATATAAACGTGTAAAAATATAAGAAAAAGAGCTAACATACGTCTGTAACAGCAATATATAGTTTTGAGCATAAAAAATGTTGCAGTGGTGAAACTCCTCCATCTCGACCGAGTTAGCCAAAAATATTTTTACGTTCTTCGCGCCGTGAACCCTCTCTATTATAAACGTTCTCTGTTATAGAGAAGGTTCACGATTAGGGATATTTCACTTTTGGGATATTTACTGTTTTGGATGAGCGTGTTTCACCGCACCACAGAAAAATTATTAGCGTATTTCACCACATTTAACTCCAGGGGCACGAAAATAGCAGAATTGAGTAATTTCAGTGTTAAATGAAAAAAGCTATGCTATTTCCAATGTTAAGGAATATACGCTTACAGATTCGCATATTTACAATGCGCAAACGACTTTGCATATAATATATATACATACATATGTATATTTTATATCCGAGCACACTAGCATGTACATATGTACGTACAAATTGAACTATTCATGACGAATTCCTTAACATCTTTTGAAACATACATATAAAAAAATCATGTTTGTATTATTACCTAATTACTTAATTAACGTAGGTTTTATAAGTTATATATGTAAGTTAATGAGGGCCTCCGCATAGCAACCTTACCATAGCTGTAAATAACATTGAATCTTTGCATTTTGCTATTACAACGAATTTGATATGCTTTTTCCGTTCTGAATCCAATAATCCATTCTTATCAAAACAATATCGCTCGCCCTCACAAGAAGGCATAACAATAACAATTGTAAAGAAAACAGAACGCTTAACGTTCTGCTGGAATATGCTGAAACAGCTAATATTGTAATTAACTCTTTCTTTGTTCTGGATTCAATCAAGCTGATGCTTACACTTCAGCTTTAGCTTCAACTTTAAGTAAATAAGACCAAAATGTTTAAATATTAGTATTTCGGAAATAAAGATTTGATTTGTATCTGGCAATCCACTAGAACCACACGTGTTCTTATTTCATCTGCGCGTTCGCGGATATAAAATATATACTATATTTATACCCCGAACAGGGTATATCCAGTTTGTCACGATGTTTGTAACACCCAGAAAGAAGCGTCGGTGACCCTATAAAGTATATATATAAATGATCAGTATGTTGAGCTGAGTCGATTTAACCATGTCCGTCTGTCTGTCTGTCCGTCCGTCTGTCTGTCTGCATATATACGAACTAGTCCCTCAGTTTTTAAGATATCCTTTTGAAATTTTGCAAATGTCATTTTCTCTTCAAGCAGCTGCTCATTTGTCGGAATGGCCGATATCGGACCACTACAACATATAGCTGCCATATAAACTGAACGATCGGAATTAAGTTCTTGTATGGAAAACTTTCACATTTGATAATGTACCGAATTTGGTATAGATTATTTTCTAAGGCGACAATGTAATCTCCGAAAAAATTGTTCAGATCGGATTACTAAAGCATATAGCTTCCATACAAACTGGACACATAATTACTAAAAGAAATGCACCTGTGAAGGGTATATTAGCTTCGGTGCCGCCGAAGTTAACGTTTTTTCTTGTTTTTTTTTTTTATTAAAAACTAAAAAGTGCCTACTAAAGTAAAGAAAAGTAAAAAGTAAAGAAAAAATTATATACAGTGGTGCTCCAATATAACGAACGCCGATAAAACGAATGTTCAATATAACGAACGCTGTTTTCCAATACATTGATGACTCTATATAACGAAAGCTGGAAATTGGATGAACTCGATATTACGAATGTATGGCGTGGCAGGCAGTCAAATACCAGCTAGTTCTTGTTATTATTGAGCTATTTTTTTTAAAGAATTCTATTTATTTTTTTATGCACGCTTCATTGCGCGAAATATCAGTTGTGAGTTCAAAGTGGTAAAGTGAGGATATCGCATAAATTATTTAAAAATGCCTTCAATTCGAAAACGGCTTCGCTTAGGTGACAAATTAAAAATAATTGACGACAATAAAAAGGGGAAAACCCTGAAAGAAATCTCTTTGAAATGTGGTATTCCAAAATCGAGTGTTTGCACAATTTTAAAAAATTGCCGGAATGTAATAAGAAGTGTTAAGGATACACATGCTGGCACATTGAGACGACAATCGTTACAGAAAGGCGAATATCATAGGTTGGAAAAGGCTTTATATAAGTGGTTTGTCTCCCAGCGTGAAAAGCACGTACCTATTAACAGCAATATTTTAAAAGCCAAAGCTGTGCAAATACACATTACAAAATATCCTAATGAAAATTTTAAGGCAAGTAATGGTTGGTTTGTAAATTTAAAAAACGGTTTGGGATCCGAATTTTAAAAGAATCTGGCAGAAAATTGTCCTCCCAAGCTGATTTAGTGGCACCGTTCAAAGAAAAATTAAATGAAATTATCGTAAAAAACGACATAAGTCTTGATGCAGTTTTCAACGCTGATGAAACTGGACTTTACTGGAAGATATTGCCGAACCAAACTCTAGTTCACGCAAATGAAGACAGAGCACCTGGCCGAAAGATATCCAAGGAACGAGTTACAATTCTTGCCTGCTCAAATGCAACGGGGCAATGAAATTAAAGCCTCTTGTAATAGGAAAATCAAAAAACCCTCGTTCCTTTAAAAACAAAACACTTGCCGTGGACTATGCGCACTCAAAATCCGCGAGGATGAATATCGACATTTTTAAAAACTGTTTTTTTAGTAAATTCGTGCTTCATTTGTATATTACAACAATTTTCACTTCAATACTCCTTAATAATACTTTTAATTATAGGTTGAAGATTTTCTTGAAAGTCGAAATCTACCAAAGCGAGCAATATTACTTCTGGATAACGCTCATAGTCATCCACCAGAAAAAGATTTGGTGACTCCAGATGGAAAAATATGGACAGTGTTTATGCCACCGAATGTAACGGCTCTAATTCAACCGATGGACCAGAACGCGATTCGCCTCACCAAATTATTTTACCGAAATTCTTTACTGAGCAGTGTTGTGCAAAAAGAAAATATAAACACAGCGTTAAAGGACCTCATCCTTTTCAATGCAGTTCAACTTATTGCTGCAGCTTGGGAAAAAGTTTCAGGAGTTGTTCTTCAGAAGTGTTGGAAAAACATTTTAATTAATAAAACCACACCTGACGATGAAGATGATGAGGACAGTATACCTCCAGCAGATTTGCGATTCAGAGAAGACCTTTCTGTTATGGAGAGCACACTTTCTCTTACCCATACAATGTTTCCCCAGGTACGGTTTAACTTATGCATTTGTAGAAATAATTTAAATTAATATTCAAATAAAATTTTAGACAAACTTCAACACAGATGATTCGGAAGCATGGAACAGTGTAGACAATGTACTTGTAGAAGAGAACCCGAGTGCTGAAAATGAACTAGCAATAGAAATTTCGGAAGAGGAGGAAGGTGATACCGCTGCAGTTGTAGCTGTGCCGCAAATAAAGCATACTGATGCCATCGACTGCATTGAGAAGTGTATCAAATGGTCTGAAGAAAACAACGTGGAACAGGAAAAAATATTTTTATTGAAAAGCCTACATCAAAAGGCACAGGATCACAAAATTGGTCGCCCACAAAAGCAAATGAGCATAACAAATTTCTTTTCAGTTGAATAATGCTCATATTTTTGTTATAAAATTCAACTTTCATTATTTTTATTGTATGAATTTTCCATTGTATATGTATGTATATATTTATTTCAATCGATGCTTATGAATTCATGAATAAATTATTGTACCAATATTAATTTAGTTTTCGTTTCCGATATAACGAATATTTCAGTTTAACGAACGGTCCCAATTAGAGGTGGACGCGGGTCTCTATTTTGAGGCCCTGGCCCGCACGAAAACAAACTCTTTTTTGAGAGGCCGGCCCGGCCCGGCACGAAACTTATTTACACATATAAGGAAATTTAAAAGACATGCAATTTATATATATATAAGTGCACATTTATTAAGGTATATTGAATATTGTTATGTATTTAAAACAAAACGAACTAAGTCATATTTTTATTTAAAAATTAAATTTTTTCTAAATTTGTGCTTTTTAGCCTAGTGCGTTTTTCATTTAAAATATGGCCCGATGTTGAAAAAAGCCTTTCGCTCGTAGACGAACTGGCTGGAATAGCCAGAATGGTCCGAGCTAATTTGGGAAGGTATTTTAAGTCCCTTGCACTTTTCCAGAATTCTAAAATATATGTGCCATGAGCTACTGGATTGGCCAAATATTTGTCAAGCTCTACATATGTCGATAGCGTTTTTCTCAACTTTTGGTTTTTTTACATAACTTAATTCTAAAAATTCAGCAAACATTCCATTTTCGGAATTATTTGGGCTTATTTTATGAGTTATGTCATCAAAGCTACTATTTTCATGATCACCTATAAATTCGGAGAGCATTGCTTTTACCGTAGCTAACACAATTCATCTGTTTATAAGGAGGGTTCAAGAAAAGCCCAACCAAATTAGCGATTGCCGGAAGAAACCTGACTTCTAATGCGCTTAGGTTCATTGTTTTAAAATTAGTTATTATTTGAGAATCAAGTGTGCTAGTTCTGCAAAGTTTACATAATTTTTCAGACCACAATGCAAATATTTGCATTGTTGGTTCCTTGTCAGAGCTAAGTGCTTCAGAGCAGTCCTTAAAAGGTATAAAAGCATAAAATGTTTTCAAGTAATGAAAAATCTAAATTACTAATTCGCTGTAGCTCATCTTTTTTAAGTAAAAGAGTTTTTATTTCCTCTTTTACATCAAATATACTCAAGAGCATAACAAATGTAGAGTTTCAGCGTGTTTTAACTTGCTGTTTCAGCGTTTTTGAGAGCTTACTGTTAAGCTGAGAATGTTTAAAATATTTGACTAATGATTTTCAGCAATCTATTAAAGCCTTCACTTCCGCAAGAAGATTTTTCTCAATGACGTCATACATGACAAGGTTCAGATTGTGACAAGCACAAGATAGGCGCTTGAAGCTTTTAAATGCCGCAACGACATTTGCACCGTTGTCCGTAACGAACACAGCTCGATAGATAGTTTCAAGTGTGTTGAAATCCTACAAAATGTCCTGAACATTTTTGAGAATATTTTCTCCAGTTTTCTTCTCGTCCAAAAACTCCCTGATGCCTGTAAAAGATACACAAGTAAGTTAGATGCTTCATAAACATTAATAAATAAATATGTAAATCTGTATGTATGAACATGTACATTATATGTAACCGTACACACAAATATATTACAAAAATTGATTTATATTAGTACCTAAAAGAGCGACGCACAATGGGGCAGCAGACCAGAAAAGTTGGCAAAAACTAATTTTTTCAAAATAGCCGGTAGCAATTTTCGTTTATTGCTTTGGATTTATGAATATACTAGCAACAATAAATCAACGGTTTTTCAATGTTATTTTCACCACCTCTCTTTTCAGAGCCTTACAAACACAGAGCTTATTTTCTCAATAAGTGCAGTTTGATTTTTGTGCATTTTCTATTCACAGTTTGAATATATATTTTCCAGTCGCTGACTATAATTTAGCAACTTTAATTATGGAACCATCAACATCGGGTATTTATAAAGATTCATTTATATTCACTTTGTGCGTAATTGTGATTTTCACATTTTGGTCGTTTTTTTCGGAAACCTACCTTAATAACTTTATTTTCCTAAAGTTTAAGTTTTAAAAATTGGAAAAGTTAGTGAGCCCGGCATGATCGGCCGGAAATTTTTTAATTATCCTGTAATATGTATATTTATGTACTTAATTGGGAAAAAAATTGTGCGGATTTTTTGCGTTTTGGCATTTGCTCGCATTTATGTATGTGCCTATGTACTACCTTTTTTGTTTAGTTCGAAGCTTTTTTTACTTTGTTTTGATTATTTGTTTGTCAAACGTCAACTACAAGTGCAAATGTGAACTGCATTGATCTTTATTATTTTAGTTGCAAATCGTCACATAGAATCCAGTGTTGCCATACTATCTTAATTTTATAATCTTTTAGTGATTGGTTTAACTTTTCATTTCAGGTGTTAGTTCAAAAACAATTTTTGTCAATCATAGGGAGCTCATTCAAATAATATTTTGTTGTGAAAAAATCACAACTGATGAAAAGTTTATTTTTTTTTAAATGAATTGGAAAAACAAACAAAATTTCAGCAAGTGACTAAAGAAGAATTGAATAAAACATTTAACCGCCTAAAGTCTGAATTTAAACTTCGTTGGAACAAATCGTACCGAAAAATAGACGTTTTTAATGAAATTAATAAAACATGGCTGGATTGCTCAATTTGTTTTATGAAAAATTCAAGCCAAAAAGGTGGTCGGCCTCAGAAATCTTTTGAAGAAAGCTCAGAGCATACCAAACGAATGAAAACAAAAGATTTGAGGGAATCTACGCCAGTTGATGTCCTGAGTTATGCTACTCAAATGAAATTAAGGGAATTGGGTAAGATGAAGGCATCGAAACTTTTGATGAAAAGCTTATCTCAGAATTATGACAGCGCAAATATGTGTTCAAAAACTTCATCAGGCCATTACGAAAGTATTTATTTGTCAGGTGAAGATTGCAGTACAATATAATAAGATTGGCTGCTCGGGATAAATTTCCTTCCTATAAAGTAATACAGGAAGAAAAAAAGAAATGTTATCCTACCAAAGAACACATCAAGGCAACTAATACGCTTGTCTGTGCAACTTTACAATCCTTACTGGACCACACAATATGTCGTCTGATTATTGCACAGAGGACTGTAATAGATTCCATTTCCGCAAAGGATTTACACAAATTGCGTATGTACACAAAGTGGGGATTCGATGGTAGCTCAGGCCATAGCTCATATAAGCAAGTATTTCATGGTATTGAAGCTTCTGATTCTGCTGTTTTCATAACTAGTATTGTGCCCATTCGTATTGTGTTGGGCGAAAAAGTTGTTTGGCAAAATCCTGCCCCATCTTCGACGCGTTATTGCGGGCCTTTGAAAATTTAATTTATTAAGGAATCCTCTGAAGTTTCAATAGCGGAGAAAAATAGAGTTAAGAGATTGGAAATCTTAAAAAATCTAAAACGATATGTGATGAAAAATCTATTGAAGTTGAGCACGCTTTACTTTTTACTATGGTGGATGGGAAAGTTTGTAATGCGATAACCCAGACGACATCCACTCAAAAGTGCTACATTTGTAGTGCAACATCAAAAGATTTTAACAATATTGACGAAATGGTGAAACGAGAAATACATACAGATAACTTAAGCTTTGGACTATCAATATTGCACGGATGGATAAGATTCTTTGAGTGTCTTTTGCATCTGTCTTATAAACTGCCAGTAGAAAAATGGCAAGTTCGAAATGACTTGGGAAAAAATTTTGTTGCTGAAAATAAAAAACGAATACAAAACGAATTTAAAAAACGCTGCGGTTTGATTGTTGATGTTCCAAAGCCAGGGTTTGGAAATTCTAATGATGGCAACACAGCGTGACTATTCTTTAGGGAGGCAGAGGTTTCGGCCGAAATTACAAAATTGGATTTAACTTTGATTAAAAGATTGCACAATATATTAATAACTGTAGCCAGCGGACATGAAATAAATGTTAAAAAGTTCACGAAGTATTGCCAGGACACTGCTAGGTACTTTGTGGATAAATACCCTTGGTATCGTATGCCTCCAACAATGCATAAGTTCGTAATATATGGCCCTGAAATAATTTCTCACGCTTTACTACCATTCAAGAAAATGCGGCCGTGTGGAAACTAATATTGACATATTCAATTCATTTATGCTAAGGTCTGATCCGGTAATAAGTTCAAAGAGAAAATTCAAAAGAACTAATAACCAAAAGTTACCAACTGAAGTATGGGAATTATTGATATGTCCACTTATTCCTAATAACGATGAAGAATATGATGATATTTACGATGATGACGGTCAACAAAACGAAAATGGGTCTAGTGATGAAAGTAGCAATATAAAGCAATCGCCACCAATCACTATATGAACGGTTCAGGTAAATCTGATTCAGTCTAAAAACCTCGGTTGTAAGCGCAATATTCTAAAATTTGGTACACATACTTACTTTAGTAAGAGGAATCAGGGTACCAATTTCCAACTTCCTAGCTTAAGCCGTTTAGTTGATGCCAACTTTTAGGTCATTCTGCCCCACTGTGCGACGTTCAGTTGGAAGCTATCATCCACATAGCGAGCAGTCAGCGATATAAAATTTCGCTGCGTGTAGTCGTCACTCCACATGTCGGTGGTGTATACCAGTTGTTGGTCTTTCAAACCTATGTTAAGTTGAGTCTTCAACGTTTCGTACTCTTTCTCCATGATGGTGGTGCTTAACACTCTACGGGATATAACCAAATCATCAAAAGACTGACTTCCAAATTCCTATGTTGAGAAGCGCTTGGCTATATTCACGGAAGCCGCTTCCTACCAATTCACAAAAAAAAGAGTCAATCAATGAATGCAATGGGAATAGAACTTACCTTCGGTTATATTGAAAGGGTGCAAGTCTTTTGCAACTAAGGCTAGCTGCTTTCAAGCAAACGAATCCCGAAATCGCGTCGAAACAACTTTTTTGGCAAACATGTCCAATTTGGGCTGTGACTTAAGCGCGTCTTGTTGAGACATGCACTTATGGCGGCGTATTATTGTTTTGTTCACATAACGGTTGTTTGTAAGTCTTAAAACTAAAAGAGTTAGATATAGGGTTATATATACCAAGTGATGATGACGAGTAGAGTTGAAATCCGGATGTCCGTCCGTCTGCCCGTCCGTCTGTCCGTCCGTGCACGCTGTAACTTGAGTAAAAATAGAGATATCATGATGAAACTTGGTATTTCTTGGCTCCATAAGAAGGTTAAGTTCGAAGATGGGCAAACTCGGCCAACTGCCACGCCCACAAAATGGCGAAAACCGAAAACCTATAAAGTGTCATAACTAAGCCATAAATAAAGATATTAAAGTGAAATTTGGCACAAGGATCGCATTAGGGAGGAGCATATTTGGACGTAATGTTTCTGGAAAAGTGGGTGTGGCCCCGCCCCCTACTAAGTTTTTTGTACATATCTCGGAAACTACTACAGCTATGTCAACCAAATTCTATAGAGTTTTTTCCTTCAAGCATTTCCATATACAGTTCAAAAATGGAAGAAATCGGATAATAACCACGCCCACCTCCCATACAAAGGTTATGTAGAAAATCACTAAAAGTGCGTTAACCGACTAACAAAAAACGACAGAAACACTAAATTTTACGGAAGAAATGGCAGAAGGAAGCTGCACCCAGGCTTTTTTTAAAAATTGAAAATGGGCGTGGAGTCGCCCACTTATGGACCAAAACCCATATCTCAGGAACTACTCTACCGATTTCAATGAAATTCGGTATATGAAATTTTCCTTAACACCCTGATGACATGAACGAAATATGGGTGAAATCAGTTCACAACCACTCCTTCTTCCAATATAACGCTATTTTGAATTCCATCTGATGCCTTCTCTGTATAATATGTACATTAGGAACCAATGATGATAGCGGAATAAAACTTTACACAAATACGGTATTTGAAAAATATGTAAATGATGGATAATGAAATCTCGATTATCACTTTATCATGCGAGAGTATAAAATGTTCGGTGACACTTCCCCTTCCTTACTTGTTTTGTTTGTTTTTTGTCGCGACATATTTTATATTTCAAATCAATTTCACAATAGGACGCCAATTTTGAATTAGTGGTGTGCAAACAAGTAAAATATTGTATAAGCAAATCGATAGTAGTATCGATAGTAGTATCGATAAGCAATTAAAATGCGATAAATGGCGGTTCTAATTCGAGAATAAAAAAATAGCGCGATCAAATCAAAATTGTTTCAGGCCTATTTCGGGTTTTTACGGGCCGGGCCTTTATGCAAGGCCCGGTCCTGCACGAAGCCCGCACGAATCTTAATTTTAGGGCCCGGAGCGGGGGTCTGCGAAAGCCCGCGGACCAGGAAAAAAATCCGGCCCGTGCCCACACCTCTAGTCCCATTATCATTCGCTATATTGGAGCACCACTGCATATAAAATTGTATAAAATTCTCTTATAAAGAAATAGTTTAACACGAAATAAAAAGTGCCTACTAAAGTGCAGAAGTGAAGAAATCTTCTATAAAGATATAGTTTAATGAAAAGTAGTAGTACCTAAGTGAAAAATAAAAAATAATTGCAACAATTTTTTTTTTTGGAAAGAAATAGTAAAAAGTGATTACTAAAGTAAAAAATTAATAAATAATAATAATAATAAAAAAAATGTTTTTAACTGATGTAAAGAAAAGTAACAGTGACCGAAAAAGTGTAAGTGAAAACTTTTCACTAAAAAAATAACAAAAATAACTACAAGTGTGTTAATAACCCAACAAAAACTGAAATAAAGTGAGTGAGAACAAGCAACGAAGTGACAATCGCAGGATAATAAAAACAAGAAATTTAAAAAATTTTGTTTAAATATTATAATTGATTTAAAAAACAATAATTAAAATAATTAATTAAAACATAGTTAATAAACAAAATACAAAATTACAAAAACAGAAAGAGGGTTTTAAATCACATAAATAAAAATGTTTTAAAAAACAACATCATCAACAGCGGTAGCAACAGCAGCGGCAACAGCAGTATCAACAGAGACAGCAATAAAATATATTTAAATTGTCGTATTGGCACTAGGTGGCAACAGCGGCCGCGGAAATTATAGCAGAGTTAGCGACAGAATATATTTGTAAGCTGAATTTAAAATTAACTACTATTAGATTAGAAATTGGAAATAGCCCAACTATTAATATAAGAAATAAGAAATTGTCATATTGCGACTTTTGTAAGGGCGCTCATGATATCCGTACTAGGGAATGTCCTAAAGACTATAACTAATGGTTTGTACAACCAATAAATTACATAATCAAAAGCTGCGATTCACCACCCTCTGGGGGACCCTCCAGTTTGTAACAATTTAAAATTCTCTGCGATTCATCACCCAAGGGACCCTCCAGAGAGTTATAAAAAATTAATCCAGCCAAATTTTTTTTAACAAAAACAAAATGACAGTCTCGAACGCCTACCAAATAACTTGGACTATGACAGAATAGACAAAATAGTAAAAAGGGTATGCAATTCTAATAAAAAAAGCATTTAAAAAAAATATGTTACAAATTACTTCCACGACGAAGATAATAAAGTAAACTGCATGAACGCAGTATTTAATTACATAGCAAAAAATAAAACAGCCACATTATGGCACTATTATAATAGGGATTCTTTAGAAGCAGTGAGTGTGGCTATGATTCAGGTTTCAAAAAGCCTATACCGATAAATTAATAAAACAATAATTAAAGGCTCGTCCAGCCATATACAAAAAATATATTGAAACCGCAATTCACCACCGCAAGGGGGACCCTCCGGTTTATAATAAAGCATAATTCTGCGATTCTGAACTCCAGACCCTTCAGAATAAAAAAACACCTCTTCCTAGAAGAGATAAAATAAAAATAATTAACCAAAAAGACGGTGATACATATATTAAGGCTTGTACAGCCAATACATTAAAGTAAAAACTTTATAATAAAAGCTTAATTCTGCGATTTTGAACTCCAGACCCTCCAGAATAGAAAAGTCCCTTTCTTAAAGAAGGGATCACGAAAAATAATAATTACAAAAAATTATCTCCAATTGTTACGGTGAAAATAACCACCTTATAAAAAAAAAAATCAGAAACTGAAAATTAGACAAAATGGCTAACGGTGACGCTTTGACCGCAGGTCTAATAATTCGCCTTATTGCGGACAGTAATATAGCTTTACGTGAGGAAGTAGGGCAATTACGCTCACAAATAGTAGTGAATATTAATAGTGCAACCGATTTTCTAACACAAACAATAGACGATAATATATGTAGCATCTCAAGAATGGTTCCGTACCTGAATTTACTGGTAGGATGAATTTATATGTATGTTAGTTGGAGAGAGGCAGCGCTTAACGCTATGAGCCTATACGTGAAGGGCAGTAGAAAATACTTTGCTGCCCTCACAATACTTAGAAATAAAATAACGCATGATGCAAACGATGCATTAACAAACCATGGAACAGTACTCAATCTCGATGCAATTCTATTTCGTTTAGACTTTGCATATGCGTACAAACGTCCTATACATTAATCGAACAGAAACTAAGCATCTTAAGGCAGGGCGCAATGTCGGTTGTAGAATATTACAACCTCGTCAACAAAAAATTGACCATATTGATAAATAAAACAATTATGACACACGGAAATAATGCAGACCTATACGTGAAGGGTCTCTATGGTGTAACCAATTTGGAAATACATACTGATTACCAACCATTAACATTTGCTTTACCACCCCGCAATCCTAATCCAAAAATTAAAAGATGGCTTGCAATTATAGAAGACTTTTCTCCAAAATTTGTATACCAACCCGGTAAAACCAATATTGTAGCTGACGCATTGTCGCGTCTTATATTATATAACATTTCCGATGATTTCCAGAGCCAGGTATCCCAACATTCAGCACCGAGTAGTGAAGGCGTTCAAATACAAGAAACACAATAACCCATTTATCAATTTAAACAACACATAATATTGTGTAAGAACAGATTTACGGTCCATGAGTTAATTGAAGCCTTTGGAAATAAAAGGCATTTAATAGAATTTGAAACAGTAGAATTTATTAACAATTTTGAAAGAATATATTCAGCCAGAGCTAGTGACGGGGATTCACTGCACGGTTGAAAATTTGCATGAAGTCCATGAAACTCTCAAACAAAATTGAATTTCCAAAACTTTTTCTAATGGATATTATTAATAGAGAAGATCAGTCCGGATTAATCGAACAAACCTATAATAGAGCTCATCGAAGCTATAATGAAAATATTAAACAAATAGAAAAATTGTAGTACTGGCCAGAAATGAGGACAAAAATGAAAGAATACGTTCGAAATTGTATGATATGCAATAGAAATAAATATGATCGCCATCCCAAGGAAATACCAATAGGCAAAGCCCCAATTCCAGAAAAAGAAGGGGAACAACTTCATTTAGACATTTTTTACGCACAGAAACTAAAATTTATCACATGTTTAGACGCTTATTCAAAATTTTTAATACTATAACTGTATATTACACTATTGAGTGCATCGGTTTTAGACGTTGCACCCCACGTTCATTACCATGAGGACTGATCTATTAAATCAGCCCTCACTTTATACACAGCCTCTGTATATTGATTTAATTAATTTTATTGTATTTTTTATAACGATTGACTTACAAACTATATTATTAATGCATGAGATGAGCCAATAGAAATAATAAAAAGGACTTTTACGATTGCACGTGTGTGACTTGAAGGTTAGAAAACGAAGCGAGTGTCGATGATTGCTAAAAAAGATGTGGTCCGATCGGTTGTGATATGCACGAGAAAGTGAGAAACTTTTTTCCGTTTATAGCGTGGCTAGAGTGTTGCAACTGTATAACAGTGTGACCAGAGTGTGGGCAAAGCATTGGCAATTTTATAACCGTGTGACTAGAGTGTGGGCAATGCATTGGCAATCCGTAACATTCCGCCCGCCATCAGGAGCGTGCTTCTGATTTCATTTTGTTGCCCTGTGGAAAGATTGCCAACTTTGTGATTGGTCTGACCAGAGTGGTAGTTGCAGTTTTAATTGTAGCAGATTGTTCCTACGCTGTCCAGCCGGCGTCGGTTGACCACGCGGTCGATTATATTAATCGCCGCGTGCAAATATGATACGGTATTAATTAATTACCCACGATTCCTGTGTATCAGGGCGGGAGCAAAACCGTGGCTGAGTGATGCAATAATTAATTAGCACGAGATGAGCCAAAAGAGCTGTTGAGTGCAAGTGGCCATTTGCAAGGTGGAAACCTCTCGTCAGCGAGTAATACGAGTGAGCCAATTTCTAATTGATTGTTTTGGTGCCACCATTTCGTCATAGCGAGTTGACGTTGCAAGTATGATGCTGACCAGTGTTTCCAGAATTTTTGAAGAAGATGCTGTATCATCTGCCATCGTGATAGTCGCGCGATATTGATTGGTTGTAGGGTGGGTTCTGGAAGCGTTGTGAGTGCTTAGCCAATCAAAAAGTGACCTGGCGTGAGCGCTGCGCGGTCTTCAGGATCATCGCTGAGCGGTTCTAGTGGCCTTGAGTTGAGGATGGATTCGATTTGTGTGAGTAAAGTCATAGTTTCATCGAGTGAGTATGATGTGTCCCCAAGTGCTCGAGTGAGATGAAATTTGATTGACTTTACCGCTGCTTCCCACTTGCCGCCCATGTGCGGTGCTGCAGGTGGATTGAATTGCCACTGAGTGCCGTCATCCAGTAAGAATGAAACAATTGATGTGCTTTCTGATGATCCTTGAGTGAATAATTTTTTGAATGTGGCATCTGCGTCAAGAAATGTTGTGCCGCAGTCTGAGTAAAGAGTGTGGCAGATGCCTCTGCGTGCGGTGAACCGTCTGTACGCAGCAATGAATGTGTCAGAAGTGTAGTCAGTTGCCACTTCAATGTGCACAGCTGATGTGCTCATACAAACAAATACACAGATCCAGCCTTTAAATTGTTTGGTGCCTCGGCCTCTCCATGATTTGATTGTAATTGGTCCAGCATAATCCACACCAGTGTGGAAAAATGCTCTTGATGGTTGAACCCTTGCTGTAGGCAACTGGCCCATGAGTTGCTGTGCTCGTTTACCCCTGTGCCGAGCGCATTTCATACAGCGTAGTATGAGTGTTTTGATTGCTGGTCTTCCACCGACAATCCAGTATGATTGTCGAACTTCTGCCATCGTTAGCTGAGTGCCACCGTGCATTGTACGGAGGTGTGCGTTGTAGATGACTAATGACGTGAGTGTAGAGTGTCTTGGCAGAATAATTGGATGCTGTTAGTCGGTGAAACGGATGATTTGCAGGTAGTGCACGATTGGCCTTGAGTTGATGCAACTCGAGTGAAAAATACGCTGCTTGAGTTGACTTTGCCCAGTAGATTGTTGCTGTTTCAATGTCTGTTGGGGTGAATGGTGCGGCAAGAGATGACCCCGGTATTCGTTTGAGTGTGTCAATAGCTCTGAAAATTGTAGCAGTGACGTGAATGAGAGTGCGTAAATTTGAATACCTATGGATTAACTCCCATTGGTTAATCGGCTGAGTGGTTGTCATGACGAGAGTGAGACTTGAACGAGCTTCTTGACTAGTGGTGTCGTCCTGAGTGTCTGGCTGCCGAGGCCAGTGGCATTGTGACTTTGAGAGCCATGGTGGTCCCGTCCACCATAGTGAGTGTGATGATAGCTGAGCGAGAGTGATGCCTCGAGATGCACAGTCAGCTGGGTTTTGTTTATCCGGAACATACCGCCAGTTGCAATCTGTGGTGAGTTGTTGGATGTTGACAACTCGATTCCGTACGTAATCCTTCCAGCGTGACGCATGTGATCTAATCCACGTGAGTGTAACTAATGAGTCAGTCCAGAGTGGTTGATTGTGCGTTAACTTAAAGAGTGGCTTTGACGTAAGTTATTAATTTCGATAGTAGCAGCGCTGTTGATAGTTCTAATCGTGGGGTAGTGAGTCGTTTGAGTTGTGCTACTTTTGTCTTTGCGCAAAGGGGTGTAGTGAGTGTCTCCGCGGATGCTGAGTGGACAGTGACGTAGATTGCTGCTGTCATTGCGAGCTGAGATGCGTTGCAAAAACAGTGGAATTCACAATTCGTGGCCTTTGAAGTGTTAATCCAGCGTGGAATGTTGAGTTTGTCGATTTGTTGAAGTTCGAGTTGCAGTGATTGTCATGATTGCAATACTTTCGACGGGACCTGGTGATCCCAACCGATTTTTTGCAACCACAATTCCTGCAGCAGCATCTTTGCCTTGATTGTGAGCGGTGATAAAAATCCCAGAAATCAAAGAATGCGTTGAAAGTCCCAGTCGTCTGGGTGCACGTTGATTTGCCGGAACATTTTTTCAATGTCTTTCGAGACGGTATATTGCTGTTGTCGGACGCATAGAAGTACGTCGGTGATATCAAGTTGAATTTTTGATCCGATGTGCAGAAAATCGTTGAGTGATTTTCCTGATGAAGTGACACACGAGCCGTCGAAGACGACTCTGAGTTTGGTGCTGACACTCTCAGGATGTAACACTCCGTGATGTGGCAGATAGTATACTGATTGAGTACGCTGGTGACATTTAGCAGCTGACTCACCGTTTGAGACTCTCAACCCTCCTGATATCGAAGTATCATGTGCTAAGGTCATCTCGGTGGTGAAATCAGCTGATTCAATGTCGTTGTCAGCATTGAGTGAAGTTGGAGTGTTTGATACGGCAGTCATGTGTCCCATTTCTTCGTAGACTTGCATGAATTCTGTGTAGAGTTGCTTGTATTCTTGATTGGTGTTGAGTTTCTTGCTGATTTGCTGTAGCCGTCGGTGTGCTTTGTTGTACGAATTTCCCAGGTTCAATTTTTCTGATATTATTGGCAGTCGGACGATGTATCACCCTGATTGGTCACGTTGATGTGTCGTTTTTTGGTTTTTGCTGATTGCTTGAGGTGCTGGCAGTTGATTGCTGACGAGCTGACTCTGTGTTCTCGAGAGTGCGAGCCCGCTGACTGATAAAGTCCTTGAGTTGCGTGTAAGTCGGATATGTCGATTGATTGCTAACTGAGGATTCCCACAATTCGCGAGTACGGCTTGAGAGTTACTTGATGGTGGAATAAACTACCAGACAATCCCACTTGTCTGTTGATTGGCCAATGAGTGCGAGTGCGTTGAGTGCTGAATGTACCCCAGAGATGAGTTGCTGCAGAAATTCGGCAGATTCTTTCTGATTTTGAGAGGCTGAGTGTTCTTGAAGTAGATGTGCAAGTTGAGCGTCGATGAGAACTCGTTTGTTCCCGTAGCGCTCTTTGAGTGCTGTCCAGGCTGTTGAAAACACCGTTTCGGTAACCGAGATGTGTGAGATGAGCTCGAGCGCTGGACCAGTGAGGGCAACTCGCAAAAAATGCAGTCGCTCAAGACCTGTGAGTGTTGAGTTGTTAATTACCATTGACTGGAAGAGAGTGCAAAAAGAGGTCCAGTGCTGGTAACCACCGTCAAAGTTCGGCAGCGGCAGCTTTGGTAACTTTTGCTGAGGCTGTATTGCTTCACGATGTGACTAAGGTCCAGGAGTGTCGATTGGCTGAAGACGGACTGCAGCTAGTTGGCGAATATCGCAGATGATGCTTGCTTCTTGTGGGTAAACATCATCCGCAAAATACTCGTGATTGAGATGTGCTACTGGCCAGGTAATTTCCAGAAACGAGTGCTCTTTGAGGAAACCCCTGTATACTTCCTCAGCTGATTGCAGGATTGCCTTCATTGCAGAGCTGTCCTTATCCCGGAAATTATTGATTTGCTTGAAGTGTGGAGTGAGTGCCTTAACGCGATTGATTTGCGATCTGGCTTTAAGCACGAGCTCGTCAGTTAGCCGTGCGGGTGATTGTGCACGTTTTGACGAGCGAGTGGATTTGACAGAACCTGTCTCGTCCACATCCGAGAGCACAGGTGATTGTCGTCCTGACGTAACATACACGTTGTGTGTAGGTGCTGATAGCACCGTTGACTTGTGACTTTGTGTCGATTTGATCGATTGCACGTCCGAAACTTTACACTCCGGATTAGGCGCCTCGCTATCGGACATGATTTGACCCGCAAGGAAAAAACTGTATTATAGATTGTACAAAAAATCAAAAGAAAAAATTCACAAAGAATTAACCGGAAAGCACAAAAGCCGCGGAGAACAAACGCGAGATGATCCGGCTCGAAGGACAAAACTGTATATTATACTATTGAGTGCATCGGTTTTAGATGT